>NC_027750.1:14221327-14233636 GCF_000695525.1 Brassica oleracea var. oleracea | reverse complement strand
CTATGAATTTACGACGAAAATTAATTAGGTGGGCAAAAAAACGTGTAACACCTATAAAGTTGGTGGATTCAAAAATTTCCTCGCTAAATACACGTAAACTATTTCTTCGTAAATACCACGCAAAGTTTACGTCGTATTTACGAGGAAATAGTTTTTCCTCGTAAAATACTCGTAAAATTACATCCACTTTACGACGAAACACTTTTGTCATTACGTTACGAGGAAATAACGATGACTTTAGTTTTTCACGTAAATTCCTCGTAAACTCGACGTAAATTTACGAGGATTGTTTTTCCTCGTTAAATTTCGTCGTTAAGCGTGTGTTTACTTGTAGTTTTTTTTCGGTAGATCTAAATTGGTATTCAATTTTACATTATTTTAATTAAATTTTAGTAGTATAAAATGGTTCTTCCAAATTATGATTTGAGATTATGTAAATAAAATCTACAAATAAAAAGATGTATGAAATAAAATTTATGAGAAATAGAGTTGAAAAAGCATAAGTGTTAAAACTAAAAAGAGACAACTTTCCATATACATAAATGTTATAACCAGAAAAATATAGCAAATTAAAATGCAAGCCCCAATAATAATTGTTTCTTTCCTATTCCTTTTTCAATTCTAAGATTCACAAAGATTTTAACCTTCCTTTTGCTTACTAAACAAATAAAAGAATATCTGTAAAATTTATGATAAAGGATGATGGTTTCTCTCTAAGACTATTGACTTTTTACTATCTTTTTCAAACCATGAGAAGTGTTAGAGCAAGAGCATCAGTGAATCCCCTTGGGGTTCATCTTTTCAATTTTTTATTGTTAAATTTTTTTCTTTTTCTTTTTGATCTTTTTTTTTAAAAAAAAAAAAACTAGACCAATCGCGGGGCGCCACGACACGTGGGGCCCGCGCTACAGTGTTGAACTTTAGGAGAGAGAGGTTCAACCCCAAGAGTTTTAGGAGAGAGAGGTTCATGTGATTGAATTATTTTATTATTTTTTTTTCTTGATTTCTGTGTGAACTCCCCCCATAAACCCTCAATGGGGGTGCTCTTAGTGTTTGCTTTCTAGGGTAGAATTTATGATAAAGGATGATGGTTTCATTTTATAAATATATAACGGATACCATAGCAAAACTTTAAAAGATATTTACATTTTAGTGTTATATATTGTGTAAATCTATAATGTTATTGGTTATGTTTCTAATTCGATCTTATTAATGTATAACGATTTGTTTTAGATATTTTACTTTATTATTAATTGTTATTATATATTAATATATTTTCGAGTTTGGTAAAATAAATTCATAGTATGAAATAAAAAATTTGAGAATCTCCTTCATTTTAAAATTTTATTTAGTTATACTATAAAACTGATATTTTCTTAGCATAATTTATATTTCTATGTTATTTATTTTAGTATATTGTGGGATTTTATAAGTAAATACATTATAATAATAATATATTATTAATTATGAAATCAATCGATGCATTAATTTAAAAATATTTTAATTTTTTTTTAAGATTTTGTTAGGTTTTTTAAAATATTTTGTTATAAGTAAAAATAAAATTTAAATTTACAGTTAAAATTTATTTATTAATATCTATATACTTTATAAGATTTTTTAGAAATGTTATATATCAAATAGATTAACTTAAATAGTCAAATGTATGTAATTGATGAAATAGATCTAGTATGATTTTTTATGGTATTTCTTTTAATAAAGAAGATATAGAATATAATTATAAAATTTGAAAAATAGCATAAACTTTTATTTTATTTTGTTTGATAATAAAATTTTATTTAAATTAATGTATAATAGTATATATTATTAATTACGAAATTAATCAATGGTATTAATTTAAATAAAATATTTTAAATTTTTAGAAAGATTTTGTTAGATTTTTTCTCAACATTTTGTTATAACTAAAAATAAAATTTAAATTTACAGTTAAAATTAGTTTATTATTAATATCTTTATATATTGAATAGATTAATATAAATAATTAAATAAATATAATTAATAAAATGGACCTAATAAGGCTAGTATGATTTTTTTATGGTAGATAAAAGTGATACTTTTCTTTTAATAGAGAAGATGATAACGTCATTGATAAAAAAAAATGGTTTGGTATTATATATAGATCCTTTAAAAAATAGCGGAAATACACCAATGATTTTATAGTTATTATTTATCTTCCAAGAGAATTATCTTTGAAAACTATTATTCTACATAAAAAATAAAAATATATTTCACAATCATGTGGTTTTCTTGTTAAACTAGCTAAGGACTAGCAAACTATATATATTCAAGTGCCTTTTCTCTTTTAAAGAAAATCTTTTAGCTAAACTATAATATCACATCTTGTTCGTTTTCTGACCGTGTGTGATTGCTGGACCATGGGTGATGGTGGTGAAGACTCGGCGGAAGAAAGGCTGGAATATGTGTGCTTCATGGTGGGAGAAATATGCTTTTTCCTTCTTTTTGGAATCGTTGGATTATGTGTGATGTTTCGTGAGTGGCTAGCTCTTTATAGAAAACCTTCATCAACCACTTTAATCGTCGACCACGAAGAGGACCAAGTATCCAACCTCGTCGATCAGGTTTGAAGTCTTATGGGCTTCTTGGTTTTTTTTTTTTTTTTTTTTTTTTTTGAAACACCTATGGGCTTCTTGGTTTGTTATTGTTTTTTAGTGAATAAATAAAATAAAATGTAGTTCTTTTCTGGTCATCGTATTTCAATGGAATTAATTCCTTAATTATGTTTTGCTCATCTCTACCTCCCTCTCTCCTTGTAATTTGTAATGTATCGTCGTGTTCTACTTTTACTAATTAATTAACTGGAATATAATATATGAAATAACTAATTGTAAAAAAGAAAACCTAGTCGCGAAGGAATTAGAAAAAATCAAAATAATCGAATATGTGTTCATAATCCGAACTTGAGAATGAATGATTTGAGGGTAAGCCGTAAGCAAGAAACTTGACATAAAGGAATAACAATTCTTAAATCCCAAACACTTAAATAAGAAAAAGAAGCAAAACTAGTTTAATCTAAACACCGGCAAATTAATAACTGAACACAAGTGAAAAAGATGCGTCCATCTTATTCTAGTTTGTAGTAGATTGTAGCTTCGATCTTCGAATATATTCCACATATAATTTGTCGTCATGTTCATTATAAGTCTTGGCATATCGGAGAAAAACAAGACAGCCGATGAGTGAGAGAAGTATAAGTACGAGAACAATGATCATCGCCGAGAACACAAATGTCAATCTTCCGTCGATCCATTCAAGTGAACCCTTTGCTGGATGCTCCATCGATGTTGATTAGTTTGAACTATAACTATTATGATCAGTCCTATATTATAACGTCGAGTAAATATATATACTTTTGATTGGATCAAATCATTAGGATTCTGCTAGATTGCTTCATTATCTAGTTGGTGCAATCTTATAATATATTGAATTATAATGTCACATGGTTTTGCCACGTCATTATCCACAATTTTCAAAGATTATTGTGATAACCTTGAAGTCTTACTATTACTGTTTTATCTAGGCCAGCAAAAAAAAAAAAAACTAGGCGTTGAAAACTTGTATATACACTTGTTTTTTCTTCCTTGAATCGATGTGAGAAGAAAACTAGTCTTTTTCTTTTTTTTTTGTAACACCATATTTCATTCAATAGAAACTTAAACTCCAATGTTTATGGGAGCCATTACACAAGCTTCATTCCAGAGGGCTTGCTTTGCCAAAGCATCGGCCTCTCCATTTCTATTTCGTTGGATCCAAGAAAAGGAGATAGAATCAAAAGCTAAAGAAAGACAGTCTATGTCAGCCACAATGCCATAGATCTCTCTGTTGCTTGCTGTCCTGAGTTGAGTGCTTTGACCAGCAGGAGCGAGTCAGTTTCACATTGTATTTGTCGGATGTTCTTCTCAATACAGAATTGCAGTGCTTCCCGTAGCGCCAGACCCTCTGCCACCAGGGGGGAGTTGACGTAGTGACCGTGTGCTAGGATCGATAACTTCTCTGTTCCTTCTCCCACAATCCAGCCGAGTCCCGCTAGATGAAGGTCTTCTCTCCATACTGCGTCTGTTTGGAGCAGCGTTGAGTTCGGGTATTTGGGCAGAGAGCCATTCCCGCGCTGATGCCACCGCTTTTGTGATGATCATTTCCGCCGTTGTCTCTTTGTTATTGAACACGTAGTCATTCCTTGCCAACCAAAGGTGCCATAAATCCAGGGGGCGAGTGGTCCTGCGGTAATGCTGGAGGGAGGGAGACACACCAACCTGCAAAGATCGTTCCAACAACCAGGAAAATCTACTGATCCTCTAGTGTTCACGCCAGTGGAGAAAGGTGCCAGCTTCCATACTTTTTGTGCTAAACCGCAGTGAAGAAAAAGATGAGTAATAGATTCGGGAGTGTTGCATCTCTTGCCGTTGATGGTGGAGGTGATGTTTCGGGTGGCCAAACATTCGCCCACTGGTAATGCTCCTCGGAAAATCTTCCATAAGAATAGTTTGAGCTTGGGGGCAGTGTGGATTTTCCATACTCCAGCGTCCCAGTCAAAGGTGTCATCTTCATGATTTATTGCCAAACTAGTCTATAATCATCTTCTACATCCCAAACTAATCACCAAACTTGAAACCAGATTTATTTCTGCATGTATTATAATTTACTATTTTTACTTGTATTTATTATTCCCTTTGTTTTTAAAAGATAAATATGTTGTGCTTTACCCATATTAATTCCATATTAATTTAAGAGCAAGCTCATCTTACGTGGTAATGTGTCTTATTTTTATTTTAGATGAGCTCATTTCACATGCACATGAACAAAGAATTCCAATGTGGGTCGATATTTTTAAGCTTACTATGAACTTACTGGATTTAATTAAGATCCGAGGTCAAAACTGTCCAAAAACTAAACGTTTCGTAAATGAAGACTAGCGACTACGCAAATTATTCAAAGCTTAAACGGAACTCATGTGTCAACATTATTGATTTATTTTATATATTTTTACATTTATATAAAATATTTTAGTCTTTAAGTTTAATTATAAAACTATTCTGAGGAAATATCAAATTAGATATACAAAACAAAATAAATTAGACAAATTTATGGACTTGTACTAACGTTATTATTTAATTTAACAAATTTATGCTAATTTATATTAATTTAAAATGGTTAATACCAGTTTAAAATTGATTTATACCGATTTGAATCGTATAAATCGTATTTTAATAAAATCGTTTCGGCTAAGACATATTTGATGCCGCCTAAACCGTTTTTTAGAACAATGCATACAGTACAAGACAATATATTTAGTCATGTAGTTATTTTTTTCGGCTGAGTTGCTTGTTTCTTCCATGGTCTTCTCCTCTTCTTCACCTACCTTTTCCATTCCTGTACTTCGAACTGCTATTGTATAAGATCTTATGCCGGTTTAAACAGGTACTCCTTTCACGGACTATCTCCAAGGTTGTTTCATATGTTAGTTGCAATGTTACCGTTCAAAAAACGATTGCAAAAAAACAAACACAGACTAAAACCAACGAAGGAAGATAATAAAGCTAAATACTATGAAAGAAAATTTGAAGAGTAGTTAAGACCAAAAAAAAAAAAAGAGGAATGGCTGATTGGTTCGTTGTGGAAACAAGACATCAACCTTAGAGCAGAGCATAAGAGAAACACATCGGAGAACAAACGTCTGTTTCACTATAATCAAATATAACTGAACCGATGAGTTGAGATGAAGAGCCTTTCATTGTTAGGTAGGTTGGTTTGTTTTCTGTTTACATTCTGCGTGCCATGTAGCTCTGTTACACTTTGGAGTGCTGAAATCTGAGAACTGAACCATATAAGCTATGTTTCACTCATTTGACTGCTGCCAGGACACGTAATTCCTCACTTGGTTGCTTTGTTTCAGTAAAATCGATGTCCTCTTATGTGTTTTTGTTGCATTATAACATGAGATCATGGTGTCAGAAATGCATGAATATGAATGACTCTGGTATACTAAAGCCTACATTCAACATGAAATTTTATATTATATTCAACATTTCTTAATCTTTTTTAATCACTGGTAAATTAATTAATTAGTGAGATTGGTTGATAATTTATTTTCCAAAAACCACTCATAGATTCTCAAGCACATACTCTCTTTTGACCAGTCTAGGTAATCTGGCTGCTTCCAAGGTTCTCTTCAACCTCTCTCACACTCTTCCTATAGTTTCCATATCGATCGCTTTATTCTCCATATAAACTTTTGTTGTGAGATTTCTCAAACAGAGAAACAAGTAAAAAAGAAACAAACTCAATCAACATAATTGCAGAATCATTGAAGATTTATTGTTACTTATCCTCAAGCGACAAAAGTTTGAAACTTGAAGAAGACATGCAAATGACACACTTGAATAAATATGATCTGAATAGAATGTCTTAGCCTCTTAGGTTACACTACATGTTTTCTTTTGGTGGCTGTATTTCTTGAAGTTGAAGGGGCAGTCCCAGAAAGGCTGTTGATCCTCTTTGGAGGTAAATTCCCCTCACCATAAGAAATGCTTCTTGAAGTTGAAGGAGCAGTCCCAGTAAGGCTGTTGATCCTCTTTGGAGGTAGATTCCCTTCACCATAAGAGTTGCTTCTTGAAGTTGAAGGATGATAGGTACCAAAAGGTATATTACCGTAAGAGGAGGGGTAAAGAAGCAAAGGAAGAGAGTGAGGAAGTAACAGAAGAGGAGGGAACAGAAGAAGAATAAAAGAAACCTTTGGATTGAAAGAGAGTATTTGCAGTTATTCATTTCATACCGTTAGACGATATTAAATAAGGAGTAGAGTGTTCATTGGTAGGGTATGCTTTTGTATGTGATTGTAGAGAGACGAGATGAGTCCTCTGTTTCCAGTCGCTATGAGACTGTCGATGATGATGAACTCGTGATGAGAGTGATTCATTGTTGAGATACAAAGCTGTAAACACTTCTTCACTCTTATTCAATACACGAGTTTGGAATTTACAAGTAATAGATAACTTCAGTCTATCATTGGTGCGGCGAAACTTGATCGAGCTCACGTGTAACAGCATTGATGGAAGATACGAGGATCGGAGTTGAATCGGAGGCGACGACGACCTTCGGGATGCAGAAAGAGACGGTTTGGCGGCGAATGGAAGATGAAATCGAGTATATGCGAATCGGTTGCGATAAGCTTGCGCGAGCTGACAAAGCTACTTCGGAGCGTCTGGGATCGTTGGAGAATCAAATCGCGACGATGGGATCGGAATCAGCGGTCAGATTGGGAGCATTGGAGAGTCAGATGTCCTCGATAACGGCCACACTAGCTCGGATCGAAGCTAGTTCTGTGATCAATCAACGGCCTGGCAAAGGGATTGCGTCTTCTTCAATGGATTATCATGATCAGGTACCGATCGCAACTTCAGATCTGGATCAAAATCATTTAGGTTATCGAGGAATCCACAATGCGTTAACAAATAGAGATACGATGTTGAGAAAAGTGGATATGCCTGTGTTTGCTGGTCCTTTGCCATTTGATTAGATTTCCAGGGTGGAGAGGTTCTTCAGAATTGGTAACTATGACGAAGAGGATAAATTACAGTTGGTATCATTGAGCTTGGAGGGTCCCGTTCTAAATTGGTTTAACGGAGAAATGCTCAATGATCCATTTCTGAGTTGGACTCAATTTACAGAGAGGATGTTAGAAAGATTTGCTGGTCCAATTGATAATGATCCTGCAGCGAGATTGTTCTGTCTACAACAAGAAGGCGACATTGTAGACTATGTCAACGAGTTTGAGTCTCTGAGAAATCAAGTAACAGGAATTGATGAGAAAAAATTGATAAAGGTTTTCTTCAATGGATTGAAACCAGAGATGAAGGAGGTAATCAGAATGAAGGAACTAGTGGGTTTAACGAATCATAAACTAGCAGTGTTGAAGATGCAGAAAACTACTTTCTGCAAGGTGATTGGATCAGCGGCAGGAGGTGACATTCAAAAAGCATATCAGCGCCAATCTCATAATGTTAAAACTGCAAGTTTCACTCCAAAGCAAAGCGGCGATCAACCACGGCTAGAAGCTGGAGCTAACAAAGAAAATTTACCACCACAACGAAACACATTGAGACCAAGGCAACAATATTCAGATGCAGAACTTGACCGTATGAGAAAAGAGAAGATCTGTTTCAAATGCAAAGCTCCTTGGTCTCCAGCTCACAGAATGGAATGTCCAAATAGAATGCTAAGAGTACTTACAGTGATCAACGGATTAGAGCTTGAGGTTATTGACTCAAACGAAGAGGAAGATCAACAAGAACAACAGAATCCGCAAGTACTACACACGTTATCACTGAATTCTTATTTGGGCATTGACTCTCCGAAGACTACGAAGATGAGAGGTTTTATAAATAACAGAGAGGTGATTGTCATGCTTGATAGCGAAGCATCACATAACTTCATCTCACCTGAGGTTGTGGACAAGTTACGATTGAAAGTTTATGCTGACAGTAGCTTGGACGTGTTGTTGGGTAATGGAGTGACTGTGAATGCAATGGGAGTATGCAGATCAGTTTCATTCCAACTAAATCAAACCAACTTCACAAGTGACTTCATCTCTCTTGAACTGGGGAATGTAGATGTGATACTTGGTATTCAATGGCTTGAAACCTTAGGCATTTGCGAAGTGGACTGGAAGGAGCAGGTCCTTTCGTTTGTCTATGAAGGAAACAAAGTGACCTTGTTAGGCGAGAAAGAGCTACACGGCACTAAGTTCTCTTTCAAGTCATTGAAACCGGTCTATACAAGCTGCAAGATAGGAAGAGAAGTGCTTCTTGCTTCTTCTATAGCAACATCTCCATTTCCAGAAGTTCGTTTGCAATTCTCCCAAATACTCCAGGAGTTTGTTGATGTGTTCGCAGTACCAACTGCCTTACCACCATTTCGTGGACAAGAACACGCAATCAACTTACAACCAGGAGTATCTTCAGTATCTGTTCGACCTTATCGGTATCCTCATGCCAGCAAGGTGGCTATGGAACAGATGGTGAATGATATGTTATCTACGGGCATCATACGACCAAGCACCAGTCCTTTCTCAAGCCCTGTACTACTAGTGAAGAAGAAGGACGGTTCTCTACGTTTTTGCGTGGACTACAGGGCTTTGAACAGAGTAACCGTGTTAGACAAGTACCCTATTCCTGTCATAGACCAGTTACTCGACGAGTTACATGGGGCTACGGTCTTTACAAAGCTTGATCTACGCTCAGGCTATCACCAAATACAAATGGTGGAAGCAGACATTCATAAGACAGCGTTCCGGACAATGGAAGGACATTACGAGTTCCTGGTCATGCCATTTGGTTTGACCAACGCTCCAGCCACTTTTCAGGCACTCATGAACAAGGTGTTTAAACCATTCCTCCGCCGTTTTGTCCTTGTGTTCTTTGATGACATATTGATCTACAGCAAGAATCAGTCAGATCACAAGAATCATCTAAGACAAGTGTTAGAAGTGTTGAGGGAGCTGAATTTATATGCTAATCAAAAGAAATGCACGTTTGCAGTACCGAGTGTGGAATACTTAGGCCATATAATATCAGCTAATGGCGTAGCTACTGATTCTGCAAAGACTAATGCTATGAATATATGGCCTATACCCAAGGTGGTTAAGCAGTTGAGAGGATTCCTTGGGTTAACTGGATATTATCGGAAGTTTATAAGAGATTATGGAAGTATTGCTCGTCCTTTGACCACACTGCTGAAGAAGGATCAGTTCTCTTGGCCTACTGAAGCTCAGCAAGCTTTTGAAAAGTTGAAACATGCAATGGTAACGGCACCAGTACTTGCGTTACCAGACTTCAGTCATTTTTTTGTGATCGAATCAGACGCCTCAGGATTCGGGTTAGGCGCTGTGCTTATGCAGAACAAGAGGCCCATCGCTTTCTTTAGCCATGCTCTGACAGCACGGGAGCAACTGAAACCAGCTTATGAAAGAGAACTGATGGCTATCGTGATGGCAGTGAGAAAGTGGAAACACTATCTACTTGGTAGAAAGTTTCATGTTCACACGGATCAGCGGAGCTTGAAGTTTTTGTTGGAGCAAAAAGAGGTAAATTTGGAGTATCAAAAGTGGTTAACAAAGCTATTGGGATTTGACTTTGACATCTTCTATAAACCGGGACCGGAAAACAAGGCAGCAGATGGCTTGTCTCGGAGTATGTCTGTCTCTTCACTGTTACTATCATTGACAGTCCCAACAGCTTTACAATGGGAAGATCTGTATAAGAAAATACAAGACGATACGAAGTTAAGCACAAGGGTCATGCAGATTCAGAAAGGAGAATTGCACTCTAAGAAGTATACGGTGATAGAAGGGAGATTGTGGTCAAAGAAAAGATTGGTGATTCCTAAGACTTCAAAATTCATTTCAGTGATATTGCGAGAGGCTCATGACAGTAAATTCGGTGGTCATTCAGGTGTTTTGAAAACTTTGAAGAGAGTTCAGTGTTCGTTTTATTGGACTGGAATGTACAAGCAGGTGCAAGAGTATGTGGCGGCTTGTGGTATTTGCCAAACACACAAACATTCAACTCTCTCTCCAGCCGGTTTGCTTCAACCATTACCGATTCCAGAGATGATTTGGGAAGACATCAATATGGACTTCAGTGAGGGGCTTCCGGGGTCTAATGGTTATAACAGCATATTGGTGGTGATCGATCGTTTAAGCAAATTTGCTCATTTCATCAGCCTTAAACACACGTTCTCTGCACTGGATGTAGCCAAGAAGTTCGTGTCTGAGATTGTCCGTTTACATGGTTTTCCGAAGAGCATCACGTCAGATAGAGACAGGATCTTTCCGAGTTCTTTTTGGACAGAGGCTTTCCGTTTGGCTGGGACTAAGCTTCAGTATAGTACGGCATTTCACCCTCAGACGGATGGTCAATCTGAGGTGCTCAACCGTTGTTTGGAAACATATTTGAGATTTTTCTCGTCTCCTCCCCCTCGGACTTGGCACAGTTATATGGCATGGGCAGAGCTATGGTATAACACGACGTTTCACAAGTCGATTCAGACAACTCCGTCCAAAGTGGTCTATGGCCGTGATCCTCCTCCTATTCTGCGTTTTGAACAGGGTTCTACAAAGAACTTTGAGCTGGAGCGGGCATTATTGGAAAGGGATGAGGTATTGATCAGTTTAAAACAAACACTTACTCGTGCTCAGGAGATAATGAAGAATCAAGCCGATAAGTCAAGGAGAGATGTTCAGTTGGCGGTTGGTGACATGGTATTTCTTAAGCTACAACCCTATCGTCAGAAGACTGTGGCTCATAGAGTTTGTCAGAAACTTGCAGCGAAATTCTATGGCCCATACAAAGTGTTGGAGCGCATTGGAAACACAGCTTATAAGTTACAATTACCTCCAGCTGCAAAGATCCATCCTGTGTTCCATATTTCCCAATTGAAGTTAGCCTTTGGGTTCGCAGGAGCAATGTGATGCGTTACCACCAGGGAGTATCACGGAGGCTGCAGAACCGATTAGTCCAGAAGATGTATTGGAGAAGCGTTATGATGCAAAGGGTGAACTGGAGTTATTGGTTAAGTGGGTTGGGAAATCTTCATTGGAAAATTCATGGCTGTATTATCAGGATTTCATCACTCATTTTCCTGATTACCAGCTTGAGGGCAAGTTGGATTTCGTTGGGGGAAGTATTGATAGGTACCGAAAGGTATATTACCGTAAGAGGAGGGGTAAAGAAGCAAAGGAAGAGAGTGAGGAAGTAACAGAAGAGGAGGGAACAGAAGAAGAATAAAAGAAACCTTTGGATTGAAAGAGAGTATTTGCAGTTATTCATTTCATACCGTTAGACGATATTAAATAAGGAGTAGAGTGTTCATTGGTAGGGTATGCTTTTGTATGTGATTGTAGAGAGACGAGATGAGTCCTCTGTTTCCAGTCGCTATGAGACTGTCGATGATGATGAACTCGTGATGAGAGTGATTCATTGTTGAGATACAAAGCTGTAAACACTTCTTCATTCTTATTCAATACACGAGTTTGGGATTTACAAGTAATAGATAACTTCAGTCTATCATTGGTGCGGCGAAACTTGATCGAGCTCACGTGTAACAGCATTGATGGAAGATACGAGGATCGGAGTTGAATCGGAGGCGACGACGACCTTCGGGATGCAGAAAGAGACGGTTTGGCGATGAATGGAAGATGAAATCGAGTATATGCGAATCGGTTGCGATAAGCTTGCGCGAGCTGACAAAGCTACTTCGGAGCGTCTGGGATCGTTG
>NC_027750.1:14207580-14220544 GCF_000695525.1 Brassica oleracea var. oleracea | reverse complement strand
ATATTACCGTAAGAGGAGGGGTAAAGAAGCAAAGGAAGAGAGTGAGGAAGTAACAGAAGAGGAGGGAACAGAAGAAGAATAAAAGAAACCTTTGGATTGAAAGAGAGTATTTGCAGTTATTCATTTCATACCGTTAGACGATATTAAATAAGGAGTATAGTGTCCATTGGAAAGGTATGCTTTTGTATGTGATTGTAGAGAGACGAGATGAGTCCTCTGTTTCCAGTCGCTATGAGACTGTCGATGATGATGAACTCGTGATGAGAGTGATTCATTGTTGAGATACAAAGCTGTAAACACTTCTTCATTCTTATTCAATACACGAGTTTGGGATTTACAAGTAATAGATAACTTCAGTCTATCAAAGGAGCAGTCCCAAGAAGGCTGTTGATCCTCTTTGCGGAGAGGTTAGTCCTCTTTGGAGCAGAAATACTAGACAAGCCACAGTTTGGTTAATGTAGTTAGAGAACCGATCAAAGGTTTTAGAGGATAAAGCATGTCGATCGATAGATAAAGTCATAGGGGTGTTGGTCAGAGATCATATTATGTTACCTGAAACTCTTTTGGGTGGGTCGTGTTCCTTTTAACTGCAGTGAGATTTTTCACTTGTTCGCCACAAGAGTTGCTTCTTGAAGTTGAAGGCAGGTTTGCAGATAAGCCGGTTCTCTTTGGAAGAGAACTAATAGACAATGCAGAATCATGTAAACGAAGTAAGAGAACTGATCAATGGTTTGGACAAAAAACGAAGATGATACAAAAAGAATCACACAAAGATGTTACCCCAGAAAGGTTTTTTCATTGGAGGAGTTTTTGCGCAGAGCTTAGTTTGACGACTTTGTTTCCCTGACAATATATTTTGCTTAAGAACATGCTCCTAGCAATGGACCAAATGACCATAACAGAAAATCAATAAGCGAAAGATCGTACTTGCATCTTCATTCTTGTAACGTTGCTTAAGCCGATCAACAGCTTCCTTCTCATCTTCTTCCACAACTTTCAATTTTGCCTGCATGCAAACCACCAGCCTATTATCTTTACGTATCTCAATCCTTCTATAAGACTTGAAGAAACAAAAACCAACCTCATATAACTCTCTCCACTTAAAACTGACTTTACTCCGCTCCATCTTCTCCATGACAAAACTCAAGTTCTTAGCACCATACTGCTTCTCATAGAACCTCTTCCAAAACTGACTTTACTCCCAAGGTCACAAGCTTCCTCTGTGAGATCTACGTGGTTCTGAGAGGGACGAGTAGGATTTATGAGTGGATCAATGTTTTGGGAGCTAGGCCTACTTCAGCTGACATGTTGTTCCGTGGACCGGAACAGAACGGTTCTGGTTTAAAGGTTGTTGAAGCTGGTAGTACTTATACTAGCGACAGTAAAGATGAAGAAGGGTACTGTAAGGTGATGCTCGGGTGGCTCACAATCTACACTTCTGATCACCCGGAATCATCGAAGTTCACTAAACTGAGTCTACGGCTAGTTGCTGACTAAGATCAAGGAGCTTCTGTTGAAGTATAAGGACTAGAAACAAAGCGTTGTATTTACTGGACATAGCTTAGGAGCTACAGAGGCTGTTCTTGCCGCCTATTACATAGCTGAGAACGATTCCAGTGACGATGTTCCAGTCACTGCGATCGTGTTTGGTTGTCCACAGGTAGGAAACAGAGTTCAAGGATGAAGTTACAAGTCATAAGAACTTTGTGATTGATCTCTTAACTAAATATCCAGGAGGACTATAGGGGTATGTGGATATATGAACCAACTTTGTGATTAATACAAAGAAGTCACCTTAAAAGGATTCAAGGAATCCACGGGACTGACACAATCTTCAGGTGGGAGATTCTCTCACTTTCTGACACAGCGATACAGAGTAGAGACTAACATGTTTTTGTTGTTGATTTTTGTGCAGGAAATGCTCCATGTGGTTGCAGGATGGAATGGGAAGAAAGGAGCTGATGGTGAAGAGAAATATAGCATTAGTGAACAAGTCATGTGAGTTCTTGAAACTTGAAAGATGAGTGTTAAGTGCCAGGGTCTTGGTGGGTGGAGAAGAACAAAGGAATGATCAAGGATCAACAAAATGTATTTGCGCATTTTCTAAGTTAATCATCAACAAAAGAAGCTGTGTGTGATGAAAAAAAAAACCCCCAAAGTTACTTATATTTATTGATATATGTTTATGAAAAGAGTGATTTATCAACCAAACATTCAAACGGTTCTATCTTTCTTACATGAGAAAAGATTATTCTTTAGAAAAGTTACGACATTACATCAAAGCACTGATTGTTGTTACCACACAGTCATTAAGAATAGTGAAACTGCAATTAAGTGATGTTCAACTTGAGGAATTGATGATGATCACTTCTTACCACGAAGTTTAGCTCCAAGAGCTCTCTCAAGCTTAGAAAGGATCTGCTGGTTGGGGATCGCTTTACCAGACTCATACTCTTGGATCACTTGTGGCTTCTCATTGATGATCTACCAAAAGAAAGAAACAAGCTTTATGTCATGAACTGCGTGATAATAAGAAGAGACAGATATAGAGAGAAAAAGGATAAATATAATACTTGAGCAAGTTGGGACTGGGTAAGCTTCTTGTCAGTTCGAGCTTGCATAATGGCTTTCTTAAGCTCAGTAGGCACACGCTCATCTGAAATCACAATGATAGAGAAACTCATTACATGTAGCTTTAGCATTAAATTCGCATCAAATGAATAAAAAAAGCATCATATACTCAGGGGCCATAGACAAACTCTGTCTCTCTCTCTGATTACAATTCGTCGTCACACAGACATTGACAGACCTAAAAACTCTATGGTAGATAAACCCCATTACATGTGGCTTTAGCATCAAACAAATAAAAAAAGCTTCTCCTCTAAAACAATCATAGATTCTTCAGACCATAAGACAAACTCTCTCTCTCTCTATGTTTCCAATTTGTCATTACACAAACATCCAACAAAACTCAACAGAATCAAGAAAATAAAACACAATTGCCTACAGAATACAAACACAATTGACTTACGAGCGAGGTTCTCAGTGTCGTCATCAAGCCTCTTTGTGTTGAGAGATGTGCCACTTGAGGCTGCCTTGTTGGTTCCAGCATTGTCTAAGCCCAACACGCACAACAAGAACGATCACAGTTAGATGGAATCAATACCCCGAACTGCGCAATGAATCAATTAAGAAAAAGAAAAGGAGAAGTGGAAGAGAGGAAACAAACATTTTCTGACGGATTCGATATCGGCGCCGGATCGACGAGCGGCGTTGACGGTTTTCTCGTCGCGCTTGGCGGCGGAGTTAGGGGCTCTCTTTCGGATCACCACCGGCTCCCAATCTTGCGTCATCGGTCCAACTCCTGCCATATGATTTCTTCTTCTTCGAGCTTGACAAAATCTAGGGTTTCGTCTCCAGCTAATATTAGGTGAAAAGAATCAGATTATTTTTCTAGGAGATAGATTGCTGGGAATGGGATGATTAATATTGAGAGAAGAAAGACAAAAACTGTGCGTGGGCTTCAAGCTAATTATATTTTTTTTAAAGAAAATACTTATTTAATTTTCTCCGACAACTTTTCAAAATTACATAAGAGCCCATGCAACTTTGTCTACTCTTTTATTTGTTAGACCATCGTTAATGCAGTTTCTCGGTAGGGGTTTTAAACAAAAGAAGGCATTTAAGTAAATCAAAACAAAAAGAAATTATATGGTAACCGATCCTTAGTGAAGTGTTTTGGCAACCGATCATCAAGCGCTTTCTTAATACACGTGTCATGAAACTGTTAATTTTTTTTTCTTTCTCTCCTTTTTACTCGTGTTCTCCGTCGGGAGGACGATTGGTTTTGTGAAAGGAATCATCTCCTCCGTGCAATCGGCGTATCTCTGTTTTTCCCTTCTCTCATCATCTCCTGTGAGGAGAGGGTACTGGGGTAACAAGATTGGGAAGCCGCATACGGTTCCTTGTAAGGTTACGGGGAAGTGTGGTTCCGTTACGGTGAGGATGGTTCCTGCTCCCAGAGGTGCTGGTATCGTGGCGGCTAGGGTTCCTAAGATGGTGCTTCAGTTCAATGGGATTGATGATGTTTTCATTTCTTCCAGGGGATCTACTAAGACTCTTGGAAACTTCGTCAAGGTTTGTCTCTTTCTTCCTTTTGAGTTTGTGTAGAGGTGAAAGTTGGGTCCTTTTGATTGGTGCCTGCTCTGAAATGTCGATTACGTTGTTAAAGTTGGAACTCTTTTTGACATCTTAGATCGTTCAGTGATTGTTTAGTGCCATTTCTGAGCTGTGTTCTTTAGTAAATGATGTAATGAGCTATGTGTTTGTCGTGATTTGCTGGTGTGTATATGTCTGATGGCAAGCTTTACAGTCTCTTCAGACTTGATTAGTCTGAACATCATCATTTAACAGTCAATAAATGACAAACTGATGTTTGTTCTTTCTGTCTCTTAAATTGTTTAGTATCATTTGTTAGATGTGTTCAGTTGTAAATGATGTATAGAACAGTCGGTTTGTTTGATTTGTTTTTCTTTGTATGTCTGATCGCGAGCTTTTCAGATGCTTCAGATTTTATCTGTCTGAACATGATCAATCCTGATAGAGATTTTAATGCAGTTTAACCCTCAAGTTTGTACCTGTTTACATCATTTCACTTGGTAAACTAAACTCTTCCTTTTGCATGTTTAACATCTTATACAATCTGTTGAATTCTAGTAATTAAAAGAAGAGATTTGTCTGTGTGGCAGTACTGATGGATGATCAGAGAGAGATAGAAGCAGTGGAAGAGCTGTCGAAGGCCATAGCTTTCAGACCGGAACTGCAAACGCTGCATCTCAGAGAAGCGTTCCACGAGGCTACGGGGAAGCTTTCATTGGCTGCGCAAGACTGCGAAGCTGGTCTCTGTTTGGACCCTAACCACACCGAGACGCTTCATCTCTATAGCAGATCGGAGAGGGTTCTGAATCTAGGTTTAACCTCTCTCATGGAACACAAGATTTTCAAAAGCCTCTGCCATTATTATGATATAATTTGTTTATATCAGCCTTTTAATCAGTTTTTGGTTGATAACTTACCCACCTTGGACATGTTGATGTGACAAAGCCTTTAGAGGTTCTTTGTTTATCATTATACTCTGCTCCACCTCTTAAGGTAAGCTCATATACATTCCAATGCTGTTTTGGAGTTTAGCACTTATGATACATCTATTTGCAGCTAAAACAAAATGGATGGGTTGAAAACTTTGCGCTTGGAGCAAGCTATATCAGTTTGCCATGGTAAGATATCTTGTGGATATCATTATATGCTGTGCTTTCATCTCATTGATCTTTTCTTTTATTGTTCACTTGATGGATAGGTGGGCTGGGCAAGCATTGTTTGGCACTGAGGCTGCAAAATGGATATGCGTTAGTGCTATAGACGTTACTCAGCTCTCTGTTGCCGGTATGTAGTATGACTTCTATTTCTTGTGCTTGATCTTATGAACTAGATGGTCATTAGTGAATGTTTATTCTTGTTGCATTATATCTTGTAATCAAAATTTATACACAAAGTAATCAAAAACAATTTATACACAAAGTAATCAAAAACAATTTCTACTTTTTAATCACATATATGACATCTTCTTCTCAAATCTATTTTTACTATGTTTTATTTAAAAAAAAGATTTAATTTTAATAAAACAATGTTTAAATTTTTTTTTTTTAAGAACCCTTTATTAAGAAACTCCCAATGAAGCACAAAATCTATGAGTTTTTTAATTAAATTTCTTAACTAACTTTTATTATTAAACAAGTCACTAAAAAACCCAAATGTGGTTATAGGGATAATGATGCTCTCAAGGGCTTATTTACGTAAATGTATGATCCCAGTTGAGGGCGAGAAATATCTGGTTAAATGAATATATTCTTAATTTCTTAATAAATAAAAAGCAAAATTGCTAAATTTAATATCATTCTCACCTCTTCCTCGTCTTCGTGTTCAAATTGGACTACCCGATTGATTCTATTCCTCCCGTGACGGCTCAGCTCAGGTTCTTCTTCGTATACTTTTCTGCCGTTTTCTGGAATCAATGTTGTTGCCTGTCGATTTAACTCACTGGCTTGTTTATGGTTTGGTTATCTGAGGAAACTATTCTCCGAGTTGATCTGTATTGAATCAGAAGATTGTATGTCTTTCTGTTTGTTGATTCGAATGAATGATAGAAATGCTGAGGATATATATATATATATATATACTTCAATTCGAGATGATGATGAGCTTGTGACCCGTATTTGGGATTAGGGCATCTTCGTCCCTACTCTATTTTTTCTTCAGAACGCTCCAACCCAACTTGGTAATGAAATTTACTCCATAAATAGAATAATTTATTTTTTGTTTGTTGAGAAATAGAGCAGTTTTGGAGCAATTTTATTCCATTTTCACTTTTACTCCATTTTAGAGGAAAAAATTGAGTTTTACATTGGAGATAGACAATAATTTAACTTCGAGGGCAAATAGACAATGTGATCTAATTGTTAAATCCTCCCTGCCCAAATTGATTTTGTACCCTCTGATGCTCATCTTTAGTTGAAGTTCCTCCTTTTTTTTAATCAGACACTTATAATTTAACTCTCATATATGTATTAAGCAAGAAAATTATACATTTCTGGAAGCTAGTATTCATTTTGAGACTGTTTTTTTTTTTTTTGCTTTTCTCCTTGTTTCCAGGAAAAAAGATGCTTGTGTGTTGTTGAAGAAGGATATGGACATCCTTCATGAAGTTTTTGTATCATTACTTGTGAGAAGATCTTTTCCTATGTTATCCATTCACAGGTTTGGATCCCCTTTCTTCTCCAGAAAGGGGGAGACATGAATGGTGAGCCTGAGGATTTGGAATCATGCCTTACTTTGCTCAAAGGCTTTACAATACTTGCAAGGCTTCCTTCTCTTCAGACGGCCCAATCACTGACGAGGCTTTGCAGACAGTTCGCAATGTGCTGGGTATCATTCCTCTGTTATTCATTTCATTGTTATTCTTTGGGTTTGCTCATGTTAATGTTCTGCTTGTGACAGTGACTTTTTCAATGAATTTCTATGGCAGTTTTTAATCTAATCATTCTGCAATTTACCTTATACTGGTTAAGGTTTTTGTGGCATGTAATCTAATATGATTGTATCTCACTCTACATTTCCCTTGTCTTTAAAGGAGTGGTCCCCTGTAAGCACTTATAAACCCCTTTTTGTAATTCTTGTTTTCAGAAAAAATCAAGCTATCTGATGTTGGGATCGAGCAGGAATCTCAATTGGCACGGACCAGGTCTGGTGGTCCTCTCAATGGGAGTCACTGCCAGTCTCCCCCAGCAATAAAGTATATTCATTTTCATGAGTGTGACAGTTTCTCCGTAACCATACTGATTTGACAACTCTATTGCTGATTAGTCTTAAATAGTTGATAAATGTCACGGATGGCTTCTACAAGATAAAAAGTGTGCATATTTGGTGATTCAATGTAGGATGACAGATGGGAACATAGCATAAGAGTCCCATTTTAACTTTTGTAGGTCTCAAGAGGGATGCTTCTGCTTGAAACTATATGCCAGAACCAAACTCTCAGTAGCCAATCCTGAGACGGTTTCATCTTCATTATACTCCTACTGATTATATCTCTCACTTTGTATATTTTGTCTTTGTTGTGAAAACAGATAGGAATTTTCTGTATGCCCCACCTTCCTCTATGATACCACTTCATAACCATCCGGGCATGACTGTGCTAAGCTAGCTCATATATGGTTCAATTCATGATTGGCTAGAGCCTGACTTGGACCGAACCAGAAGATCCAACACAAGGTATAACGGTCGTCCTTTTTCTATCTCTCAGTCTTTTAACCAATCACTCGTCGGATCTTAACTGTAAACTCTTGATTCATAAGCAGCAAGACCAGCTAAACTGGTCAAGGATGCTGAGATGACAGTTCTGAGCCCAGCAACCACGCTATATCCGAGAAGCGGTGGCAACGTTCATTGTTTCAAAGCCGTCACACATTGTGCTATTATTGATATCTTATCTCCACCTTACTCTTCAGACCGTGATCGGCATTGCACTTACTTCCGGAAGTCCAGAAGAGAAGACTTACCCGGTAATACTCTAAATGGTTCAATCGCAGACGTGACATGGCTTGAGGAGTTTCAACCACCTGATGACTTTGTGATACGACGAGTTCCATACAGGGGCCCTGTTATTAGAACTTGATTGTTACGTGTGTTATATCTCTTCACATAATTGGTGAAGCAGATTTGGATTTTTTATTTTTTTTTATTTTTTTATTTATGAAACATTATTCCTTTCGGAAAAGAATATTAAATTTGTGTCTTTTCATATTATTTAAAACAAGATTGTACATACTAATCTGTGATAACTGATAAGGTATCTCATGTTCATCATAATATTGCAAAAAGATTTCTAGTGGCATTTCTTAAATAAATTTATTTAGTTGTGGCTTTATGTAAAAAATATCTTCTCGTTTTACATGTACCAAGTTGAATAATTATTATCGTCACTTTATTACATTTCTCATACAATCTTCAACCAGTTTGGTTCAGCTATTGATAACGAAGTTGGGATTAAGAAACAGTCAAAACACACCATATGAGTTTTTTTATTGATGGACCTATGTCCATCTATCATACTCACATTAGCTATTAATAATAGCAAGGGGAAGATTGTTTTGGTCTATATAACGTTAACATGCTTTATTGAGTTGTGGATACGTTTTGATCTCAGCCGATGTTTCTAGCCACAGAAATAAGCACAGAATACGACTTAGAAGTAGAACCAAGTGGATCTTGGGCTAATGGCAACTGGCGAGTTTTTGAAGTGCTAAAGGTTGTACGTCTTTGAGTCCCTCATTCCATTTCGTCGGAGAGATATATCGAACTCGACCTATATACTAGTTGGTTAATCTTAAAAGAAATAGGCTACAAGAGAAACAATTGTTATGTTTTTTTTTTGCCAAATAACAATTGTTATGTTATATTGTTAATTTCTTACTCTACGTACATCTATAAACAATAATATAAATTCTTGTTTGGTACATTTTCTTATGAGTAATTAATTTTATATAATTGAAGCTAATATGCTGGGCTTGGTTAAAGACTAAATATACGTACGTAGGCATGTGATGGATGAAGAATTCCAAGACGGTGCCTTATTCTGCGGCGATTCTTTAGGGCAACATGCATATTATTTTTTTCTTAGCTTCTTGCATGTATACTATAAATAATTAAGTAAACTAGAACGACGTCCTTTTTATTTTTCCAACCTTCTATAGATCTACCTTACTGTATGATATCTATATATGTATATATGTATATATGTATCTTGCTCTCCAGATGTATAAACGTACAAATTCTATGTTCGCAACCTTTCAGAACAAGATTTCAATTAGGAAAACAAGAGGATAGCAAGAAACACTTGTAAAAAATGTTAGAGGGTGTGATGTTTATATAGGTTACTAATTTTTATTTTTATTTTAGTTAAAACAAACGATGGAATGGTTGTATTTGCAAAATCAAAGCTCTATAAGTTTAGTTAGAATTCTGATTAATTTCAGAAGCAATTGTTAAGGAATATTATATATTTTTCAGTAGAAAATCGTAGACAAAATATTCTCTTAAGTCATAACAAAATACATATATAATATTGTCAATTGTCGATTGAAACCATCCAATAATTACAAACAAACAAAAAGTTAAAATGTATTTCATAAAAAAGGAGCATGGGAAATGGAGGAATTGTGTATGGATTGTCGGTACGTAAATAGGTTAGGACAAAACATAGTTTCCTCATCTTTCTTAGTGCCCACATGAGTCTCCTACGATTCTTTCTCAATGCTCTCTTCACTCTTTAATTAATTAATTGTACTTCGAATGTTTGTCCTCTCTCTCTCTCTCTCTCTCTCCAAAACCCTAAAGTTGAAGATCGTGAGCGTTGAAATTTGACACTTTAGAGTTGAAATTTGACACTTTAGCGTTGAAATTTGATCCTCTCTCGCGTTTTTACTTACATGTTCCAAAATGTTTGTATAGATATGTGTGTGCACAGAGTGTCGGAATCTTGCATCGAGACAGTTCTTTTTTTTTTGCGCAACCAATTACTTTCATTCATATAGTTAAAACACTATCCGAATAGCCAAATTTAAAACGTTAACAACACAAATAGAACGATAAAAGGATAGAGACACAAACTCAACTGAGTTTGATAATGCATCTAAAAACATGCCTAAAAGGCCAAGCATTACACTAGAAAAGGAGAACAAGCTCACTTTAATCTCTTCAAACGACTTATGGTGAGCCAGCTTGTCATGCGGCTTTGAATACAAGTCCATGACCTCGAACTTCATCGAAATGAACCTCGCTGCATCTACAGGTTCCAAACAAACCTTCACATAAGAATGCATCGGGACAGTTCATAATTAAGTTTTTCACGATGATACTAAAGACAAAATTGCTATTAATTGTGTTACTTTTGAATCATTAAAATGGTAACTGATCAACACAATATATATATCTACTTGATCATTCGTCAAGTTCAAGTACAATCTCTCTCGAATTATATATATATATATATATATGGATGATTTGGTAATTAATGAATAATGGTTATGAGCCTTAATTATATATAGTACCTATTACTTAACAACAAATAGGGCAAGCCCTGATCTGAGAGATATCAAATATAAGCAGGTGTGTGACCCAATGCCCACTGAAAGGGGTTACCAATAATAAAACCAAAAGGATAGAGACAACTTGTGAATTTGTACAAACTTGAACCCAAGAATCTTTGGGAATCACATCCTTAACTATATGACAAAGCTCCCTTCTCTATACTTTATAAGTTTTGATTGTAAACCTTGGGATTCAAAACTGTCATATATTTAAGTATCTATAATATATGAATAGATCACGACTTAATGAAATACATATGTTTTAGAGGAATATTGGGTGATCTCCCCCATCATTTTTAATGTGAAAAGCAAAAATAAATTGTTCTAAATACAGATGAATACTTCCAATAATCGGTTTAGGTCGATGGTTGTCATATCCGATTTGGTTTTCTCGATGTAAGAGACTAAATTCGTGCAGCTTTAGAGTAACCAAGTTTATTTTATTTTATTTTCGAAAAAGGTTTTGAAAATATCGTTATAATATGACAAGATTGTGAAGCGTAGTCTCCGGCAAAGGTCAACTTAACTGGAGATTATAAAAGACATAAAAGAGGTTATAAACTTATAAAGACAAGAGTGGTTTGGTCGAATAGAAATGTTTAATCATTCATAAAACTACAATTCTAATGTCACAAATATTCGACTGCTAATTCTAATATATATATATACATATCGACTTGATTATTGTAACTAAGGTGCGTGCATGATATGTGACTTAACCAATTTAAACAACCTAGCTATTATCATTGTTATAATATGGAAGGAATATTTCGTACTAAGCATACGAAATAACAAGAGTCTTGTAATATATCATTTTCTTACAGTCTTCTTATCATCTATGCATCAAACGTATAAATATGTTACTTAACAATCAATTTCCAATATCTAAAATAACAAAAACAGGTTTATTTTGATGTATTCGATATTTTCACCGAGTATGATGGAATCGCCACGGTTAGTCACCACGGAGTGTTCCACCGCGGTTTAATCGTCTGCTTTGGACATGTTTTCGAACATGGATAGTCTATTTTGTCTTAAAGACTATTATTCTTCTTATTTTTGAGGAATAAAGGTGATAAGTTTATATGTCTCTGTCACTAAAAGAACAAGCGGATATTTTTCTGGTATGTTAACAAAAATGTAGCAAAACCTAATAACTAATATGATTTCACCAAACGGAAGATTCCAACACACTTTTCCACAAAAAACACATACACATACACGTAAACATGCATGACATAGACAAGAATTAAAAATGTCTGTATATATCTATCTTATTAAAACTCAAGTACAAAATTGGACTGTTTGGAGACTTGAATAGGACTATTAAAAAAATTTGGAGTGTTTGGAAACATGAATTGTAGTCTTTTAAAAAATTAATTTTGTTTCGAAACAAGGATAGTAGTATTAAGAAAAAAAATAATGGGCTTATGTTATTAAGAAAAATTAAAAATCCATCATATTATAAGAAACTATCTATCTAGCCCAGATTTAAAATATACGAAAATGGGTCAATCTAATTGCCTAAAACTTTTTCTTTTCTAAACTAACCATAAAACAAAATTTAAAATTTATACACATATTTCAAATCAAAATAATAATTTAAATTTGATTTATATCAAAAATTGATTAAAAAATAATACATATATTCAAAAATGGATTTTTACTAAACTATTTTTCAATAACCATTATAAAAAAATGTTGTCAATATATATAATAAAAATACAATACAAAGCCCAATTTGAAATACCAACTCAAATTATGGTTTTTATATTTCATATTAAGTTTTAATAAGATAGATATATGTAATTATTTATATGATGGTACGTATAAAATACTATTAATTATATGATTACTTATATGATGGTACGTATAAAATACGATTAATTATATGATGACAGTATACGATATATAATAATGAATAGGGATGGGATTTCGGGCACCAATACGGGTTTGGTTCTGATCGGTTTGTGTTTAGGGTCTTCAGGGTCAAAGATTTAAGCCCTGTTAGGATGTTTCTAAATTTTGGTTTGAGTTTGATACGGATCTTTGCGGGTTTGATTCGCGTTTGGATAACCCATTTAAATTATTTTTAAAGTTTTAAATCATTATCTATTTTAAATTTCTCAAAATCTATAAATAAAATAATATATTACCTATAAATTTGAATAACATATGTCAGAATACCTAAGCTTAACATATCAATTGGCTTGATTTAAAATTTTGGATACGAAATCAATAATTATTTTAAGTATTTTTGG
>NC_027750.1:14203437-14206759 GCF_000695525.1 Brassica oleracea var. oleracea | reverse complement strand
TTTTTATATATATTAAATCTAAAAATAATTAATATATATATAATTACTTATTTGATGGTACATATAAAATACAATTAATTATGTGATAACACATATTTTGTAACCTATGATGACACATATAGGATATATAATAGTGATTAGGGGTGGGCGTTCGGGTTCGTTCTCGGGTCTTTTTGGGATTTCGTATTCAGTTCAGATCTTTGAGGATTTGGTTCGGATTTGGATAACCAATTTAAATAAGTTTGGTTTAAATATTTGGATAGATAATTAATAATTATTTAAGTATTTTTTGAGTTTTTAGTATTATTTTAGCTATTTAAGATATTTACATTTAACTATTTGTAAATATTTTCAAGCATTTATGTGAACTTAAAAGTATCATATATATTCTGGATGTTTTTATATATATTAAATCTAAAAATAATTAATATATATAAGTATATAAATCTATTTTGGATACCCAAAATATTTCGGTTCGGATCGGATTAGGTTCCAGTTCTTCAAATACCAAAATTTTGAATAATTCGGATATTTAATCAATTCCGGTTCAGATTTAGTACTACTTATTCGGATTGTGATCGGTTTGATTCTTCGAATTCGAGTTTTTTGCTCAACTCTAAATAGTGATATAAAAAGAAAATAGCATTATATTTTTTTTAAAAATACACCCGCACGAGTGTGCGGGTCAAAATCTAGTTATAGTTTATGGCAAACAAGAGGACTATATAATAATGCATATATAGGGTATGAATATCTGATCATATATGTATTATTGAAGCTAAGTTCCAACATTGAAATGATCATAGAGAGAGACTATACACATACTGTGTGCTGATTTAGAAAGCTAGCTCGCCGGAGAGACATGGACGGAACATCTTCGCCGGAGAAATGCTCCATGTGGCTTGACCTAAACAGAGAAGAGGCTGTGGAGAAGTACAATGAAGAAGAGTCATCAGTTGAAGACGAAGACCAACAAGTCACAAGTAGTAACAACGTGAGACAGTATGTTCGGTCCAACATGCCTCGTCTTCGTTGGACACCTGATCTTCATCTTTCCTTCGTCCGTGCAGTCCAACGACTTGGCGGTCCACACAGTACGCTTCTTGTTTTTTTTTTTTTTTCCTGAAGTCGATCTCTCTGACTTGTAATGATTTTACTTGTGTCTGGTTTTACAGGGGCGACACCTAAAATGGTTCTTCAGATGATGAATCTAAAAGGATTGAGTATTGCACATGTCAAGAGTCACTTGCAGGTTAATATATTTCTCAAAGACTATATCGTTTTGATTGTCTTTCTTTCTTACAATGTTATGATGTTTCTGATTTCTAGATGTATCGGAGTAAGAAGCTCGAGGCAACCTCTCTACATGGTACGTCTGTTTTGATCCGCTGTGCCGGATTTGAGATTTTAGGAATACGAACATTTACAGAGAAATTTTATATTCATTTTCATAAATAGGAAGCTTATGTCTATGTATATAACTTTAAAAAAAAATTGGGGTCGAGTCTAATGTTTCACTGGGTCGTGCCCATATCCGACCCGAATCATCAGTTCACTGAAATAGATTCTTGATATTGATGATATGAAGATGGCTTTTCTAAATAATTTTTGAGCAGATGTTGGAGCTATGATGGGAGCACAAAGAAACTATTTGTTAGACATGATTGATATCCCATATGGTGATTTAAGACATGCCTATTACCCTAAAACAGTTCCTTCAAGGTCACACAACCTCCATTTTTCTCAAAAGTTTCAGATTTGTAAACCTCTTCGCGGACAAGAACTTAAAAAGATGCATTCATTTCTGTAGGGTACGCAATCAAGACGCGATCTTCACAAATCTTGGAACTAACTTTGTAATGCGACCTTCAAGCTGGTGTAATAGGTTAAGTGGACATGAATTGAATAATGGCCGTGGTGAACTTGACAGAGACAGCATGGAGAGCAAGACTCTGCCTCTGCTTGAGGTATAGCTAACCCACTTGATGAACAATTTGGTATAGAATCGATGGAAGATGTTGTAATCTGGTTGAAACTTCATGCAGATTAGGAGGACGACCCCAGAGAAAAGAGTCCGCGAAGAAGCGGCAAGAGAAGTATCATCTCTCAAACGATCAAAACCAATGCCCGGAGATGGGATCAACACGATGCTCTCGCTGTCTCTGTTCTCGACATCATCAGGAGAGTCACCGTAGTCATGGCATCTGACATAGTAGAGACGTAAACGTTCAAACTTTAAGGGGATTCAAGGGTAGAGATTGTTTCCTTAAGCCCATTTCTTGCGATGAGTACTTAGCCAGGATCTGGGTCAGGCTTGATTCAGATCCTGTAAGTACTTCTCTATATGAGTTTTGTATTCTTACATAAAATCAGAATAAATAAGTCGTTTTAACTTTAAAAAAAAAAAAGACCAAAGAACCAACAACATGAGAAGTCATTGTTCAGATGAAAAGTGAACGTTAATATGTAAATGTATCAGAGCCATGATGATAGCTCCACAAGCTCTCTCAATCTGCTCCTTAGAGTTGTTATGGTTCAAGTCGATCACCACTAGAAACAGAGGAATCACTCTCTGATTGGAGAAAACTTGTAATATGAATCGCAAAGCTTCCCTTTTGATTTAGATGGTCGATTGTTGAGTGCTAAATTAAGAACCTTAGTGATGGGGTATCTTCTTCATCGCATCGTCCTTGGTGAGGCCACTTCTCGGTCTGATCGTCAATGATGAGACAGAAGCTCAGTGTTGATAAGCTGATGCGCGAGACCGATAACATAAGATTTCGTGCGGATAGATCATCTGTGGAATCTTCTTTAGGGTTAAGATTACGTAAACGAACTTGCCTTGCTCTGGAAACTGCATCTTTAATTGAGCAAGGCTTTGACTGCATCTTCAACTGTCTTTGAACTCACTCTTGACATCTTTAATGGGCCTAGATATGTTGTTCAATAAATTGTCATGAGTTTGTTTTTCCTTACTCTTTAATGAGTTGTAGGGTTTTAGAGGCCCAAATGGGTTCTGTTCTGTTGTTGAATAAACTAAACTGTCTAGGGTTTGTATTTTGTAGAGCAGACCACTTTAAACTAGAAAGGGAAAGGACAAAGGTTTCCCAATACTTGTGTAGCAAGCCACGCTCTATTAAAAGCTCACTACTCTCCAAGTCTCCAACCATTAGGACATCGATTATGCATCTTTTCTGTAAACTGAAAGGAGTTCGGGCCAAGACCTAAATCTCTCCCTAGAACCAGATTCGAACCGTTACTAATATCCAAGATCGGTCATGCGCCATAGCGAAACATTCCACCCCCCCCCCCCCCCCCCCCC
>NC_027750.1:14190795-14203397 GCF_000695525.1 Brassica oleracea var. oleracea | reverse complement strand
CCCCCCCCTCCCCCCCCAAAAAAAATTGAAAAAATTTATATATTTATAGGTCCCTAAATTTGTTTAAAAAAAAATTAGAACTCCAAATTTATAAAATCTTTATTAAATCGTCTAAGACCTCCAAAATCTCAGGCCATCATATCTCATGACATGGCGTAAATCATCTTATATCCATTAAGAATCGAAATTGGGTATCAAAAACCTCTTCTAACCAAGGTTCGAACTTTTACGGAACGCAACCATTTTCAGGGCGATAACTACCTACAGTTACTAGGAATTGTAGTTTGGAAGTTTTCATAATGAATATTTGTTTTAATATTTGGTTATAGGTAAATTCTTGAGGATGCTTAGACCTGCTTTTGAATACACCAACTGGATTTACACAATATATATTTAACATTTAACAGTACGTACTTTTATAACAACGAAGAGTTGAACTAATGATTAGAATCTTGGGCTAGCTAGTAGGAGTTTAAAGGATTACAAATTCTAATTCTGTTTTTTTTTTTTATTAATCAGGTGTTGACCAACCTTGGGCCAGCCCACCACCTAGATCCGGAGCCAGCCGGCGTCTGTACCTTTTTACGAGCCCTGGACACTCCTCCCCGCCCGAAACTCGAACTCGTGACCTCTCAGACCGAAGCCTGAGGTGTTACCAGTTGAGCTAACTCGTCCGGGTAAATTCTAATTCTGTTGGTAAATGTAAAATGGTATAGGTTTCGCTTTAGAGGTATATACGAATTTACGGATTCATGCCTAGTTTAAAAATTATTATTCAAAGGACCAACATGTGATTGTACTGCCCCGCCGACTTTGTTTTGTTTAAGAATTTTCCCTACCAATATTGTAACATACTGTTTTGTGGGGATCATGATAATAAATGGTACATGGTACATGGTACATGGTACATGGTGTTTGGTATTTGTGTTAAAATAACTTATTGATTTGTAATACTAGCTTATAGTGATGAACTCAATACTGAAGTTTAACACCTTAATAAACAATCACCATTTAACACAGATTGTTCTAAGCTAATCCTCTAATAAACTTTTTACTAATCTAGTAACTTGTTGTAAAAGTTATTTCGCCAATTTATCAATGTTACAATATGCCAAAACATACAAAATGGTCAGATTCTGCTACTCCATCATTATCCATTGTTATCACATAATTAGTCCAATATGTTGGACTTATACAAGACAAAGAGGTACGGTACGCTGACATAGAAGTGCAAAACAAACTTTCTTAAGTATATATAATCTATACACTTATTCAAAAGGAGCATAATAAGAGAATAGATATGATATATATAACCGATTGATAGCTACGGAATTGAAGAAGTGGATGAAAATCGGTAAAAATGGGGGAAGATATATTGAAGATTACATTTTTTGACTTCTTGATCATGAGTAGGTAGACTTGAGGCCTCTTTTGCATTTGATCTCTCTCTGAGATTCTATTGATCCTGCAGTCAAGTTTATATAATAATTAATTGTCGAGATCATGCATCTTTGTTTGATATAATAAAAATTAACCTAATAGATATAAACTCTTTTGCTATGCCAATTTATTCAAGATTTATTCTCTCACTTATGTTATATTGCATCATCCAACAAAATCCAAAAAGGTTTGCGGGGGACAAAACAAACTTTTAGCCTTTTCAAAGTTAGTGGTGACTAAAATCTTAAAGGAAGACTCATCAAGATGATACGAGCAAAGTACATATACCTACGATTAAAATTATACCTGAGATCATAGAAAATAAAAATGATTTAGGTGTAATCAAAGAGAAACTTACTGTCCCACAAAATATAATATATCTATTCTATAACTTCAGAAAATGCCAATGCATAACTACTCCCAATGTTCATGCAGTAAAAAGAGCCTCTATCATATACTGTCACAACCCAAGCTCTTAACATATACTGTCACAACCCAAGCTCAAAACTCCGAGATACTAATTACAATTCAACCAATTACGCATTTCATTTCTGGTAATAGATCCATAATCAAAAAAATGTTTGTGATTGTTCCGGAAGAAATGAAACAAAAGATACGGTAGAGCTAGGACAGTTATTGTATGAGGTCTACCCAATGCTAAATGCAGAAGCGCATAATAGATCGATATGATCATCATGAGCTATCCCGCAATAAAACCAGTTGTTGCTAATACTTTCTTTTCGGTTCCTTCTTCTCCTTCGTCCATAACCCGAGCTCGGAGAAGGAAGAGATAAGAGGGCCCTATGGAGAATGTGGTCAGAAATCCATAATAGAGGCCGACCACAACGACCGAATTGATTATCTTCATGCATAAGGATACTAGATTACCTAGTATAAAAGAAAAAAGGGAGGTTTGTGATGGTTTTTCAATCTTTTATACTAGGTAATCTAGTATCCTTATGCATGAAGATAATCAATTCGGTCGTTGTGGTCGGAAAAGAAATAGACTAGAAACTACATCTCTTATGTCAATGACACCAAAGGGATATTAAATGAATGGAATTGGGATATGGATGGAATATAATGAAATAGAGCCGCTTTGAGGTTCCCTATGAAATGAGGCATGGAACGGAGCCACTACGAAGAAGTTCCGGGGGTTACGAAGGAAACTTCGAGTTCATATTGGTCATTGGTCATGGGTTGAGAATGGGAATTGAACTCCAGGAGATGTAATCTCCCGTTTTTGGTTGAATTGAAAATCGTATAGATTTCTTTGAGTTGTTTATATTTAGATCATTTTCCTAAGACCCACATATATAGCAATAATTAAAAGCATGATCAGTAAAGTCTTAAATATATGTTAACTTTTCTTCTGAGATAACCTTATTAACCTTTTAACAATCATGGAATGTCAATTATTAATCGATTTCTTGAGGTTATAAAATGAAGGGAAAAAAGTCTAATCGATTTATCCATTGATCATCAATGGGGAACATAATCTACAGAAATCTTTAAAGAGAAGCATTCTAAGAGCCAATCATTACTTCATTGAAGTTTACAGTGGTAAAATGTGTGTGGGGTCTACGAAGTAAAAAAATACATCTTGGGGAATCAAATGTTTTCCAAATCTTGAATGGGATTCTCTCTAAGATCTATACTTGATAATCGGGTGCAGTTTCAAATGAAGGTTTTCATTAAAAACATTTATAGTTTTTTTCATTTAATTGCTAGAAAATCTAATGAATCATCCATATGCTAGAAACTAGAACATTTATTTTTCATGTATTTTTCATTCCATAATTAAAATATACTTTCACCGAAAGAGCTAAAATGATTTAAACGTAATCATCTAAAATAAATTCTACTTCAATTGAAAACCTAAGAAAATCTGACTTCAATCCGGCCCCTTAATCCAAAACCAACATCAACAAAAATATATATATCAAAAGCCTAACGATGTCTGATGTCTCCAAGTAATTAGGGTTTGATACATAGACCATTCTGGAACATAAACATATAGATTTGGGGTATGTTACTAGTCAGTGAAACCATTCAATCACATAAGCATATAGATTTACGATATGTTAATAGTTATGAAACCATTATTTCAGAAGTTTCTACTAAGGAGATCAAGAAACAAAATCTAATGCATATATGTAAATGAACGCCAAGGCACATATTCAAACAAAATAAAAGCATAGACAATGGAGAAATATATTACCACAAAGTCTTTCACCAAGATGAGAATCTTAAGAGAAGCTGAAGGAAGAGGAGGAAGAAGAAAAGTCGTCTCTTCCACCAACCATCTCCGTCGGTGGCTGCTTCTTCTTCTTCTTCTTGTAAGGAATACCTCTAGCCTTAGCCTGACACTCCCTAACCTCCCGCAGATAAACCCTTATTGCTCCACTAGCGAAAGGGTTTGTTTCCGGAGAACCACCGTTCTCCTCGTAAGCCGCTCTCAGCCGTCCGATCAAAGCGTCGAGACTTCCCCAAGCTTGTCTGAGAGGGCACGTGCAAGGAGCTGGTGGCTCAGGCTGGCCGTAGAACATACAGCCAAGCACGTGCACCTTTGTCTTACCGAACTGGTCTAAGTACCTTAGGAAATCAAGCACGTGGTTGCAGTTGCAGTGTGAAATGGGAACCGGCGGTCTCTGGTTCTTCAAATACTGTCCGAAAGTGTTCCAGTCGCGTCTCTTCTGTGACTCGTAACGGCTTGGTGTCACCGGTGGCTCTGATCCTGATGATTCCATCAAGCTCTTTCCTCTGTCTCTAGGAGATGACATGATAAATGATCTTGTTCAGTGTAGAGAGAGAGATGCTGGTGAAGTTTAAGGGATCATTTTGTGTTTTATATATGGATCTGATGAATTGGGTAATTAAGAAAAATGAAATGTTGAGTGAGTTTGATGAGAGGGTGAAAGTAATACTCCTTTGTTCCCTGTTCCCGAGAGTAAAATTTTCTAGAACAAACATGTTTATCAATAAAAGTAATATTTATAATTTAATTTATTTTTTTATTTTATTATACACTTTATAATAATTTTTTATAAAATTTAAACAATTCAAATATTAATATAGAAATTTTTTTTTGGTCAAATTAATATAGAAAATTTATGGAGGAAATGGAGGGGAGTAGTAATAATGGAGGATGATGTTGACGTTAGAGGACTTGTCATGGGCCCGTTTCAAACTTTGCTTTCTTTCTTCATCAGTCTCATATTTTTGGATTATCTCCCACTTTTCTTCCCTATGGAATTAGTAATTACCGAATAGTTATTAATCAACTCATAAATAACATCCTATGAAATATTCATTATGTAGTAATTAACGAATTTATTAAGCCCAATGCTGTTCGGCTTTGTAGTTTGTACAAATCCGCTTTCATTTTAACGATAATTCATCTATTTATCAAAAAAAGAAATATTCATAATGTGGTCAAGAAGTAGAGGTTTAGTATCTTTCATTCTGCTTTTGAATCTTTGTCGTTTAGATAGTAAAAATATCGGTTATGGTCTCGGATTTATCTTAAAATTAACATCCGATGTCTTCTAGATTTTGATATGGTGAATAGAAATGTGCTGATCAAGTAATAGGCAAAATTTGGAAATGTGCTAAACTTTTTAAGGATTCAAGTTTTCTTTAGAAATAAAATTATAGTTATGATAATGGTATGAGTATGGGATTCGATCTAGTCAATTTACATGTCGTAGTCTGGTAAATTATACGGTTACGCGTTGACAAAAAAAAACATTGAATATATTTCTATCGGATCAGACGAATATAGAAAATGTGTTAGCTGGTTATGTAATTGTGTATGTTAAATTTTTTATTGCTTAAAATACTCTTTTTTTTTTAACGACTATTGTTTAAAATACAAACAACAATTTATGGCAGATGATGTGTGCCTACATACGTCATCGGACTAACGGATGTGCAAAATATATACTTCTGCACACGTCATAGTTTCGTGCTTATATAAAGATGTGAAAACAATCTTGTATAAATATAAACTTCTCTATAAAATCAGGTTTGAGTTGTCATGGTCAGATTAGAATGGATCACATCTAGTCTATAAATAAATATATTAATAACTATGCTAACACTCCTAGCTAGTCCATTTAATTTTCAGGGCAACCATTTAATATAAATATAATTTGATATATCTTCCGTATTTATCGTGTTTTCCCCCGAACAAAAAAAAAAGTGTTGTATTTTTCTATGTCAACGCACTAGAAAATCCCCTATATATTATTTGAGAAGCATTACAACTTATTTTTGTATCCACATGTCATCACTAAAATGATTCTTAAAATCATTAGAGAAATATGTTGGTCCATCTAATTATATAATAAGCTTTTTATTAAACTAACAATAAATTCATCATTAATGTACTTTATTATTTCCTTAAATAAAATTTACGGAATTGCCTAATGTGACTAAAGTATATATGGTAATTAATGGTTTTGAATAATAAAGATTTGATAAAAAATAGTGTATCTTCTATCACATTTGTTTAATTTTAAACTATTAATTAAATTAAACAACCACAATAACAATATAATAAAAATTTAGATTTGTATGTATATGTTATATTTTAAATTTTTACAAACGGCTATAAATTACTAAAACCGTTAACAATCTCACATTCAAATTTTATGATCCATAGTTTAAAATTTTTGTTATAACAAAATACAAATGATTAAAAAAATTATATAAGTAAAAAATCTAATTTAATTAATTATTAAGATTAATATATATATCGTTTTAAATTAAACTATAAACCATATAAAATACAATATTTTAGTTTCAAAATTTGCTTTGAACAATTTTTTTGAACGATCATTGACAACTTATTTTTTTTTAATTATAAATTACTAAAACTATTAATCCCACAATGAAAATTTTGTTATCAGTAAATTAAATTTTTTTCTATAAAAGATACAAATGATCAAAAAAGCTATATGAGTAGAAATCATCATTTAATAGACATTAATATTAAAAATATACTAAAATACATTATCTATGTTAGTATCATTTAAATTTAATAACATATCCTATCAAAAATATTTTTTGGATTAATAAAATTGATTTATATGTTTGCACCAATTTAATTATATATTTAATAGTTACTGACTTTTAATTATTTAATATATATTTATTATTTCATAATATGTAAAAATATTTAATACATAAAATAATTTATATATATACTGTTGATTCCGCGCAAGGCGCGGATCTTAACCTAGTTTGTCTTATTTTCTGTATCTAATACTCCATCCGTTAAGATAGACTTTTTAGAAAAAAAAAATTTGTTTCACAAATATGTATTTTTGTGTTTTCAATGAAAAAATTGTAAACCTCAAAAAAATTAATTGATTTTATTGAATTACTATTGGTTAAAAATCAATGAAAATTAAAAATTACGAAAAATAATACATTTATTATGATAATTTAATGTGTGTTTTTTAATATGCGTGAAAATACTAAGCCTATTTTCATGGAACTGAGAAAGTAGTATATTATAACAGTGTTATATCTTCTGAATTAGATATGTTTATCGTATTTTTCCTATAAACAAAAACGTATTGTATTTTTTGATATTAACAAAATAGAAAAATTTCTCATGATTCATATTTTCAATCGTCCAATCGATTTTTGTTGATAGAGAGTGATGTTTATTCAGCATCGATCCCTCGTAGTACTCTTTTCTGTTCCCATTAAACTGAAATGGTTTTTTTTTTCAATCTATGTTTCCTTCGTAAATATACTTTTGCTTTTCCAATGTAAAATGTCCTTTGCATTCAATACTCCGTATAAAATTAAATTTAGTTATTACTGCTTGTTTATTGTTATTTTGTTGTCTCTATGTTATCAATATATTTCATTTATTCCACGAAAATAGTAATTTAGAAATTTTTATTTGTCTCACAAAAAATTATTTTTGTTTTGATATAACTTTATAGTTTATTTACCTATTTTACTCACATTAATTAAGATAACTACTACATATAATATTTTTTTGTTAATTATTTATTAAATTTAAATTATTTTTTTGTATTACAATTTTATTTTTAAAATATGTAAAAACTTAGAAACTACAGTTTTCGTGAAAACAAATGTAGTATAACACAACAACATCATTAACACAAAACATTAAATTATAGATTCCAGATCAGTTATCATTATATACAACTTGTTTAATTTCCAAAGGATGATTAACACAAACGCTGTAAAGTAAGTATTTTTGTCATATACAATAAATGTTTAAATCCCCTATATTTAAAGTAGTTTGTTTATATAAATGAAAAGTATTATTATTATGTTTCATAAAAAGTGTTATTTCAACATTTTTTATACAAAAATATCACTTAAAAATTTCAATGCTTTTATATCTATTTAATTTACAAAATGCATTATAACAAGTATTTTTTCAAATGCATTATTTTTGTAAATGATAAATTTATCGTAATTACTATAAATTAAATAGATATCATTAAGAAAATAAATTTATTTTAATCAGTTTTTTTCAATTTGTGTCGTGAAACGAATGAGTATAATTACTCCAAACATAAATTGGAAAAAGGAAGGAGCTTTACGACACAAGAAAAAGGGAATTCAGATTTGTCTTACCGGTCAAAATCAATGTCGATTTGAATTTGTCATTAAATGCTTAAATATATTCTAATTAGGGCTCTTGTTTTTTCTCCGAAATACATTGCACATTAACGTTTTCTAAACTCCCATCAAAGCCTATAAGTTAACGATAGAGTTAGACATTAGTCCTTCCATTTTATAATGATATGCAATATAATAATAATATAATAAAAATAATTGAGAAATATGTAAAGTAGAGTGAGCACCGATGTCCCTTATTGGTTCATGAAGACTAGGGAATAGGTTATGTATGAGTCATTAACCACTATATTTCACCTACCTTTTTAAGGCATATCTTGGTAATTATTTACATATGATATCTTTGATCATATGTAAAAATGGTATCTTAATTTTATCATGGCCCATCAAAATTATTTTCTTATAGTTGAATAAAATATGATAAATGTGGCTGATACATTAGCAATCAGGTATTAATAATAGTACATCTAAAAAAAAAATTACTTATCAAACAAAAATAATAATAGTACATCTGGAGCAGAATAAATATTATAAATTATGATATGGTTCGGCCAGATTGAACCGATCTTTCAAAACTAAACAAACCATGATCTGAAATGGTAATTTTCTGTAATCATTGTTTATGCTAAACATGATTTTGAAATTCTAAGTTGTAATGATTTGGAAGTAAGAAAACCTACCGATGTCAAGTAAGAAACAAAGCTTCTATCAAAACAACCTGCTTCATATGTGATTCAAGACTTTTTGTCTCTGTCTTTTATCTTTTCCTTGCGATGTAACTTTCTAGGCTAAATGCTTCTCTTTTCTACAAAGGGTCTGTAAAAACTTAAAAACTCTTTTCAGAAATGGTATCTCGTTTTATGGGAAAAAAAAGAAGTAAGAAAACTAGTTCCGGGCAAAAACCTGAATTTGAAGAACTGTGCCAAATCTAATCAGAAAAATCCTATCAAATTATTATTTAAAAGGAATCAATATTTTGATATTTAGAAAATTAGAACCAAACCAAATTTAAACCAAAATATTTTGAATATCCAAATCATATTTATATATTTAAATTTATTAGTTATTTTTAGATTTAGTATCCAAAAATATCCAAATTTATCCAAAATAATTTAATATATATATATATATATATATATATATATAAATTGTCAAAAGTAAATTATAGATAAAAAGCTAAGAAATTCTCAAAAAAACCAAAAACAAATACTTAAAATATTTATGATTTTTCATTAAAATACTAGCTGGGAAAATAGAACCCTCTCTTATGCATTTCCGTTGAGACTTAAATTACTTAATTGAAAATGGTATCTTTATTAAAAAAAACACCCCTCTCTTAGAGCATTTCCAAAAAATAACTCTATTTTGAAGTTTTCAAAACTCTATATTTGAAGTTTAAAGGTGTTCTTCTCCAAAAACAAAACTTCAAACTCAACTTTAAAACTATTTATATTTTATAATATGGTCTTTATATTTGTCATAACTAATTTGAATTCATAAAACTTTTGTAAATAACTAGCACATATATAAACATATTACAACAATATTAATTAATAAATTATTCTATTAAATATAAAAATTTAAATTAAAATAACTTAATTAATATTAAACTTCAAACAAAATACCATATTATTTCATAAAATGATTTTCGTAATGCATATATGATATATTAGTGCATTTCAAAGTAAAAATGACTCTCCTCATTTTTACTTTGTAGATTACGACCTAAAAGTTGTTGAAATCTGGTAATATTGATACTTGTAAATACATTAGATCGGAATAAGAAAGTATTAATACTCGTGGATATATTTAATATGAAAAAGAAAAAAACTGTACAAAAAAACATCAAAAACAATAACAACAACGATCATCAATTACACAAAAAAATTTGGACAATATTTGAAAATTTGAAGGTTCCGGATTAAACTTACCTGACTATTAGTGTTGTTGTAATAGTTATGTCTTCATGTAATTTTTTAAAATCTTTTTGTTAAGTTTTTTTTTTGTATATTATTATTGTCTAAATCTAGCTTAAAATATTTTAAATCTTATTTTAAAGTTTTATTTATTTTTTTGTGTAAAATTTATAATCTGTAAACAAAATTTAAAATATTTATGAAATATAATTTTTTTAAGATTAAAATAATAAACGAGAAAATATTTATGAATCATAAATGTGAAGTGTGATCACTACAAGAAAACACACCGAATTCCGACGGAGGTTCCGACGGACACCAAGGTCGTCGGACATTTGTGACGGAATACTGACAACTTTCCGACGAAATCCAAAAAAATTAAGTCGTCGGAATTCCGTCGGCCATTTCCGACGGAATTCCGACGAAATATGGGTCGTCGGAATATTCCGACGACTTTTCGACGACATTCTGATAAAAAATGTAACCGTTGTAGTTGTCGGAAGTTCGTCGGTATATTCCGACGAATTTCCGACGACATTCCGATTAACAGCAAAGACGTCGGAATTCCGTCGGTATTTTCCGACGGAATTCCGACGAACCATGTGACCGTTGCCGACAAATAGATATGACCGTTGTATAGCCGTTTGGGATTGGACAACTCCGACGGAATTCCGACGGACTGCTTTACATCCGTCGGAATTTCGTCGGAAAGTCGTCGGAGGTCCGTAAGCAATTTCCTATAAGTACAACCCCTCCTCATTCAACTCATTCACACTTCATTCTCTCTTCATTCTCTTTAGTCATAACAATTCCGTGAAAATCATGTCTTCAGAAGTTTATTATCGTTCGTGGATGGATAAACCTCATTTGGATCCGAACACCAATTTGCTTACGGAAGAATACGTTCAAGGGATTGGAGAATTCATGAGGCTTGTTCAACAGCAACCGGATGCAAAAAGTGGTATGTTAAGATGTCCCTGCTCTTCTTGCAATAATAATAAGGTTATAAAAGAATTTGATGTTTGGACTCATTTGTATATGAAAGGGTTTTCACGTAATTATAAAGTTTTGTACTATCATATTCATAACCAGTTTCCCCATGAAGGTACCAAACTTTATAATTACGTGAAAACCCTTTCATATACAAATGAGTCCAAACATCAAATTCTTTTATAACCTTATTATTATTGCAAGAAGAGCAGGGACATCTTAACATACCACTTTTTGCATCCGGCTGCTGTTGAACAAGCCTCATGAATTCTCCAATCCCTTGAACGTATTCTTCCGTAAGCAAATTGGTGTTCGGATCCAAATGAGGTTTATCCATCCACGAACGATAATAAACTTCTGAAGACATGATTTTCACGGAATTGTTATGACTAAAGAGAATGAAGAGAGAATGAAGTGTGAATGAGTTGAATGAAGAGGGGTTATATTTATAGGAAATTGCTTACGGACCTCCGACGACTTTCCGACGAAATTCCGACGGATATAAAGAAGTCCGTCGGAATTCCGTCGGAATTGTCCAATCCCAAACGGCTATACAACGGTCATATGTATTTGTCGGCAACGGTCACATGGTTCGTCGGAATTCCGTCGGAAAATACCGACGGAATTCCGACGAACTATGTGACCGTTGCCGACAAATATATATGACCGTTGTATAGCCGTTTGAGATTGGACAATACCGACGGAATTCCGACGGACTGCTTTACATCCATCGGAATTCCGTCGGAAAGTCGTCGGAGGTCCGTAAGCAATTTCCTATAAATACAACCCCTCCTCATTCAACTCATTCACACTTCATTCTCTCTTCATTCTCTTTAGTCATAACAATTCCGTGAAAATCATGTCTTCAGAAGTTTATTATCGTTCGTGGATGGATAAACCTCATTTGGATCCGAACACCAATTTGCTTACGGAAGAATACGTTCAAGGGATTGGAGAATTCATGAGGCTTGTTCAACAGCAACCGGATGCAAAAAGTGGTATGTTAAGATGTCCCTGCTCTTCTTGCAATAATAATAAGGTTATAAAAGAATTTGATGTTTGGACTCATTTGTATATGAAAGGGTTTTCACGTAATTATAAAGTTTGGTACCTTCATGGGGAAACTGGTTATGAATATGGTAGTACTAGCGAACCTCAGCCTGTTAGTGAACCTCAGCCTGATATTAGGTTAGAAGAATCTAGAACAGATATAGATTATGGTGTAGGTACTGAGCAGATGGTACATGATCATTATAGAGGGGAAGAACCAAACCCCGAGTCTAGGAGATTTTTTGACATGTTGGATGCAGGAAAACAACCTTTGTATCAAAATTGTAGAGATGGTCATTCAGTCTTATCATCTGCAACTAGATTAATGGGTATTAAGACAGACTATAATTTGGCTGAAGAATGTATGGATGCGATTACTGATTTTGTCAAAGGTATTCTACCTGAGGATAACCTTGCACCGGGTTCATACTACGAGGTTCAGAAACTTGTTGCAGGTCTTCAACTACCGTATGAAGTGATAGATGTATGTATTGACAACTGCATGATCTACTAGAGAGCGGATGAGACACGGAATATATGCAAATTTTGTGGGAAACCTCGTTATCAGGACAC
>NC_027750.1:14137673-14188208 GCF_000695525.1 Brassica oleracea var. oleracea | reverse complement strand
AAAAAAAAAGGGTATATACCGACGGACAACGGTCGTCGGAATATACCGACGGACATATATCCGTCGGAATTTACCGACAAACTCATTTCCGTCGGAATATACCGACGAACGTGGTTCGTCGGTATATTCCGACGACCGATGTCCGTCGGTAAATTCCGACGCCCAAAGTTCGTCGGAATAAACCGAGGAACTACGTTCGTCGGAATTGTAGTTTTCCGATGAACTCTGGTCTCGTGTAGCCGCATCGTAATATCGTCGGAAGTTCGTCAGAATGACGTTTCTCGGTATTCGTCAGAAAGTCGTCGGAATTTCTGACGAAATTCCGACGAATTTTTTTTTTCCGACGAAACGATACCGACGGACGGGTTCGTCGGAAATTCGTCGGAATAGACCGATTCCGACGAATTTCCGACGATTTCGGCCATCAGAATCCCCCTGTTTTCTTGTAGTGGATTATATGGATCAAAATGCAAATAAAAATATGAAACTTCAAATTTGAAGTTTTGAACAGTGAAACTTCAAATATAAAGTTTCACTCCTTTGAAGTTTCTTTTTGGAAAGGAAAAAACTTCATATTAAAGTTATAGAGTGTCTTTTTGAGATGCTCTTACCAGCTCGTAAGAAACACAGTTGTTATCTTCAGTCATCTATGAAACTGTTAATTTTTGGACTTTTGCATTTGTGCTTCCAAAAGGATGTCTCTTCACGTTCACTAGTAAATCAAACCCTTTTATAAAAAAGAACGTAATATTATAAATTTAGGTAATATTATTAAGAAGACTGATTTAAGAATGGAAGATCATGCATAAACACTTGAAGAGTCATGTGTTGCCGACACCAAATGAATTTGATCGTGGTAAGCTGGTACTAGCATAAGTTGATATATTGCAGAGAATAATAGTTATAGGAGTAAATTGTACATTCTCATTGATTTGCTCATAATGACTTATATCGGCTACTATATCCATATTGCCATCAATTCGTAGTATACATTGCATATTATTTTTAGTTTGTAATTAATAGATAAACCCATTCCATCTTCTTTCTTTTTATTCATCACACAGATTTGTCCATCATTAACTTTTAATATATGTAGTGTTCTTGAATTGTAGATAACTAAACGAAACTAAAATTAGTAAATATATACCATGTCATTGACAGAAGATGAGGAGAAGCGGGAAGGGAACAAAAGAGAGAGCATGTGATGTGTTAGGACTTACGAGATTGTGTAGCATATACTCATTGTTTCCCAACCTGTCAAAGTTGACTGTTTATGATATAAAGTTATAAACCCTCTGTTGCTAGAAGAAAGATTTTACGGACAATGTTTACAATTAAATTTAAGGTTTATTTCACTATACATTTTCCAATAACCATCAACCAATAGTATTTAATCAATTCAACTATTTTCAATTTTTTTTTTAAAACATAAAATTTATCAACATTAACTACTAAAAATACTTTAAAATTCTAGAAAATCTATTATTTTGGAACAAAAAATAACTCCAGAAAATCTTCCTTTTATAAACAGAGTGAGTAACATTTTATTGTTTTTCAGGTTTAGCCAAGTTGTCTATATATTTAGGTCTAGTTCGTTTGAATATGGGTGGCATTTTTCATGGCCTCGCGAATTTAATTCTTCTAGAAAATATATAGTTTGTTAGAAAATTTATACTAGTTTGTTAGAAAATCTAAGGCTATGAAACATGCGTGTATTATTTCAAATATGAGATTATGATGTTTAAATCTTTGATACAGTTTTAAAAACAATGAAAACGTGCAGAATTATGTGTTTGTGTGTCATCAGAATAACTATTATTGAAAATTTGCATAATAATGCATGATAAAGAAAAAAAAGCATTGAAACTTTGGCTTCACGATTTTTTGACTTTTTAACGAAAGGAAAACTTTGTGGTGTCTTTTATTTGTAAGAAAATCAAGAAAAAATGCAAACGTGGGAGTACACACAAGTAAGACATAATCGATATCTTGTTAAATCTGTGTTTCGGTCTCATTTATCTTCATATTTCTAACTAAGCTATTAGCATAGTAATTTGACTAATTTCTGATCTCTTAAAACTTTTTTTTTTGAAACACGATCTCTTAAAACTTTATTCTCAATAAATCATTCTAAAACTTACTAGAGAAACAACAGTAACTATCTAGTGGAATGCTTTGATGAGAACAAAGCATTCTAAATTTTACTAGAAAAAACAGTAACTATATTATTTTCTTAATTAGCCTGGTATACATATTTTTCTAAGAATTTTTTTTGCTAAGACTTGGTATACATATATATATATGCTTTTGTCTGTGTGCAGTGGGCATGCAGTGTAACATACTAGAAATGGGCCAACGAGAGCAAGAACTGATCATTTATATATGGGTTAATTTTATTGAATGACTGACTATATGGGAGGAAATATTAGTTTTGTAGTAAGAGGGTATTGTGAGATAAGAAAAAAAAAGAGGAGAGAAGGAGGGAAATGGTTAGTTAGTGAAATATATATATTTTTTTGGTTATTGGTTCAAATTTCCCTTTGGATATCAACATTTAAAAAAAAAAATTAAGAAAATCAGCTTCTCTATCCCTAGAAAATTCAGATCATATGAAAAAGAAAGAGAGAATAAAAAACAATTAAAAGGTAGATAGATGTAAAGGTATAGTCTATAGTAGTTACACAAATACATAGATTCTATTACATCTTTACAAAAAACCTGTAAAGGAAATCGAGTGGCATCGACATTTCCTGGCGTTTTCTAGGGTTTTCACTTTGAAATTGAAAATTTTGGTTGTCATCTAGTGACAGTTACGGTTCTTTGAATGGCTGCTTTAAACGTAGTTCGTCTTTTTCTTACAATGTCACTATTTTCATTTGTACGGTATTGTTTTTTAGCCTTCGATTATTCTTAACATGAAGATGTTGTTCATTAATGAGTTTATTGTAAACCCAAATAACATTAGTCTTGAGTCTCTTGACTCTAGTGGGAGCTTACTGTCAAATAGCCCACTTTGCAATCGGAAATGCGAAATTAATAATCGGACCTTAATTAGAGTCGCTTCCAAGTTCAAAGTTCCAACTATAATCCAATGGAAATTCTAGCCCAAATTTTTACACAAAAGTGTTTTTCTTAACTGTTTATTCCCTTAGTTGTAACTAGCGTTCAAGCGCTAGGCGCTAAGAGAGTTATAACGGTTATTGCATCATATTACAAGTGACTAAATCACCATTTTAATAGTTTACAACTCAAAGATCCACTGTAGCTGAGTTATAACGTTTAGCTGAGAAATGAGAATATGTATTGTAAATTGCTTATCGCAAGTGTCTAATTACATTTTTCATTATCTACAACTCGAACACCTACTGTACTAGATCTAAATCCATACTATAACACTATATATAGCGATACTATAAAACCACTAGATTGCAAAATATGTCGGATATAAAAAAAATTTATATCCATTCAAGTTGGTACTTATGTATACACACAAAAACAGCTAGAAATTTGGTCAAAAACATTTTTTCTTATTTTGTCGTTAACTCATCACTAGGATTTTCATGGTGTGTGTTGTGTGCCAGCGCAATACCACATTACTACCAAACTGTCGAAATAGGGACCTAATTGTTCTAATGTACAAGAAAAAAACACATATAAAGTGATTAAGTTCTTGTCAGTGCCTCAACTTTTGTCTTGGATCAATAGGACAACCTATCTTACTATACGTGGAGCACCACTGTTTGGAAAATTTACTTTGATACGCAAGAAAACGAAAAAAGATGAAAAGAACCCTAAACATAAATGGTACGTATTTTAAATCATGTTCAGAAAAGAAACAATGGGCACGAAGAAACATCTTCACGCATGAGTTGCCAAAAATGTCACAGTCTCAAAGGCACATTTATGCATTAGTCCTTTGCCCCCACAATTATTTTCTCTGCTTCTCTTTTTGTTGATTGTGATTCCCTCTGTCTTCCCACCCACCCCCATTTTTTCATTATTGTTTCTTTCCCTTTTTGTCAATTCATCCCTCTAACCGAAATCTACTTCGGTTTTAGACTCGGTTAAGAACTTTTGAACTGGTTTGATTTACTATACGTTCACATAGGTGTTTAATTTTTGCTCCGGTGATTGGAATTAAGGAGTGTATTGGTGCGTAAGGAAGTTTATAAAATAGGTGGAAGACAAAAATAAAAGTATTCGTTTTCTTTTTTCTTTTTTTGCAATACAAATGTTGGCTACACATTCATCGAGTCTGTGTCACGAAAAGAGAAACAAACAATTTAGTTTTTTTGCTAAAAAAAAGGGTTAAACCCGGGTCTATTAAAGACACAGACCTAACCCCGGATGGGAGGTGCAACCCACGGATGGATCCTCTCCCGGGTATTCAAATGGACAGTAAGCATGGACAATTTAGTTTACATTAAGCTTTGTCTAAAAATAAAAACAGCTTAGTTTACATTAAGCTTTGTTTAAAAATAAAAACAACATAGTTTACATCGGTCCATTGACACCATTGTAACAAATAATTATACTTTTATCAGTTATAAATATTCGTCGATAGTTCGATACCATACATTCGAGGGACTACAGTTGAACCAAAGAAAAAAAAAGAAAAGAGGGATTGCCAAGGTAAGAAAATGAATTTGTGGCCTAATATAGTTCTTTATTCGAGGTAGTTTATTGACAAGTCTGACAAAAAAAAACCACAGATTTGGAAGAAAAATTCAAAAAGTACTATGCCAATTTTAAATTTTATTTATTATATTTTTGTCATCAGTTGGATTAACAATTTTCAATCCATAGTTAACCCTATAACGCTTGAAAAGGCGACTTTATATCCAACTCTTGAGGATAGACCGTAAATGTGAAAATGGAAATTTCTTAGGACATGCATGCACTATACGAGTGAAAGTTTTTTCTAACTTTTTTTATAACACAGTTTTTTTCTAACACTCAAATGAAATTGGTCGGCAGGGCCAGGGTCTTTCTCGCTGGGAGAGCAAAACTAGGTTCGATTGCTGCTGGATGCACTTGGAACGTTCAAGGTCCTGGTCTCTTTTAGCAGCTTCACCATCTGGCAGCCTTGACAAGTTTAAAGGACAATTCAATTCACACCATTGGAATTTTGAACCAAAGGCAGAATCTTGACTATCCGCCATTTTTAAATGCTAGCCTTTTCGCTGTTTTTAAACCCTAACCTTGCTGTGAAAGTTCTCTTATTTCTTTTTTTTTTTCTGAAACGCATTACAACCACAGGAAACTGAAACAAGTTGGCGAACTAAAATTTTACAAAAAAAAATCATTTATAGGCAGGCTTTTCGATGATTGGTTTTGATAAATATATTTTGATAGACCGAAACATGAATAAGTTTTTATAGACAAGTATACTTTGACAATAAGTTTTTATAGACAAGTATACTTTGACAATAGGATTGTATCCAAACCGCCTTATTATTATTTTTGCTGTCATCCAAACCGCCTTATTCATTCCAAACCGATCTGTCTACTTACCCAAATAACTTTTCAAATTGGGCTTCAAATGGGTAGAATTTACATGGGCCAATATGATATATTATCTATTTGATCTGCTTCTGTTAGCTGCTTAGTTATTTATTTAATTTAATTCTCAATAGTTTCTTAACACTTATTTATTCTCTTCAAAATTATAAAAAAATATTACAAAACTATTTACAATATATGTTAGAGAATTAACGTTTGATGATTTTACTAGCACCACATCAAACCTTATTTACACTACTATTAATTGTTTTATAAAATTTTATAGCTGGCCATTTTGTTTTTTATCATATCGAATATTTATATGATATTTCATATAACTTTTTTTGTTTGTTAATCTATATAACCAAGATAAATTGTCATTTATAAGATTTTTGGTTTAAAAACATTAGTGAACATTTGATTAAAACACTGGATTAGTAAAGTTTCCCCAAAGTCGAAGAAAATCTTATCTGCTCTTTTAATATGCTATTGAAGAAAACCTTATCTCCTCTAATTGGGTAATCTGCAATGTGAAATTGCCGATTAGGATTTTTGACATTGTGATGTGATTCTTATTTCCTTTCTGTTTACTTTATTGTATGAGAAAATATATAATTATCATGGGGGAAGATAAAGAACTATTAAAATGAGTGGACGGGTAGATAGAGAGTGATGACATGTCACAATCTAGTTGGGTTAGAGCAAAACGAGAGGACCCCACAAGGAATATTATAAAGACATAAAATCACTTACAGACACAAACTACCCCCACTAAACCCTCGTTAATTACAGTTTTATCCCTAAGCGCAGCTCAAGTACCTCTCTCTGTGTTCTGTCTTTCAACTGGTCGGATCAGTAGAAAAAAGCTTGAGAACTTGAGACCTTTGATTTCAAAATCCATGGAATCTGCCAAAGAGCGTGACACTTTCGTCTACCTCGCTAAGTTATCTGAACAAGCTGAGCGCTATGAAGGTAAAGAATCTTCTTCTTATGGTTTCTATGAATCTTATCGTTGGACTCAAGGGTTTCGATATGTTTCCAGATAAGTATTGAAAGTGTGATTCTTTATGTTTTATCGCAGAGATGGTGGAGTCGATGAAGAACCTTGCGAAGCTGAACGTTGATCTAACGTTGGAAGAGAGGAACTTGCTCTCTGTTGGATACAAGAACGTGATCGGTTCGAGGAGAGCTTCTTGGAGGATCTTCTCGTCGATCGAGGAGAAAGAAGCAGTGAAAGGGAACGATGTTAATGTAAAGAGAATCAAAGATTATATGGAGAAGGTTGAGTTAGAGCTCACAAGTATATGCATTGACATAATGTCTGTGTTGGACGAGCATCTGATCCCATCTGCTTCAGAGGGTGAATCAACTGTCTTCTTCAACAAGATGTAATGCTCTTTACCTGATGCTAAACTTGAAGTTATATGCAGGACAGGATCTGAGATTTTGAGTCATAAATATTTACAAACTTCAATAAAAAATTAATATAATTTGGGGAGTCCTTGCCTATAGATATATCCTCTAAAAATATTGGGAGCCAAAACTAATGTTTCCAAATCCGGTTCTGGTTGGTTATATGTATCTGAAGATTTTGTATGGTTTGGTGCAGGAAAGGTGATTATTACCGCTATCTTGCTGAATTCAAATCAGGGGATGAGAGGAAAGAGGCTGCTGATCAGTCTTTGAAAGCCTATGAGGTGTTCTACTTGTGACTGATCTTATTACATATATGTCTTTTCTTACAGCTTTAATTTTGAGTTTTTTTTTTTTTGCTTTACAGATTGCTACTACTTCTGCTGCGGCTAAACTCCCTCCTACCCATCCTATCAGATTGGGATTGGCTTTGAACTTCTCTGTCTTCTACTACGAGATCATGAACTCACCTGAAAGGTTTTAGAGATTGTTTTATTACTAAAGAACATAAAAGGCTCATTGTTTCAGGGATTTGAGATTGTTTTTTTTTTCTTCAGGGCATGTCACCTTGCTAAGGAGGCGTTTGATGAAGCAATCTCAGAGCTTGACAGTCTGAATGAGGAATCTTACAAAGATAGCACTTTGATTTTGCAACTCCTTAGGGACAATCTGACCTTGTGGACTTCTGACATCCCTGAAGAAGGAGGTGATGATCGTTCTGTACTTAAAGCAAAGTCATTAACTATGATGTTTTGATGTCCTATAGTGGTCCCTTTTAGTGTACTTATTTAATTATAGGTGTAGATGTTCCTTGTCACTTCTTTTGTATGGTGTTGTTTTGTTTGGAACCAATGAAGTTAAGACATGGACATGCTTGATGATAGATAGTTGAAGTAGCATCCGGAAAATAATTCCCTGTTTTATAGTGTTTCATATTTAGCTGCTGATTTCAAACATTTATTTTGCCTATATGTGTAGCAGATGATGCCCATAAGACGAATGGTTCTGCTAAACACGGTGCAGGTGGAGACGATGCAGAGGTAAACTATACGATAATCCTTTGCTTGTAGTCAATATAGACTAAGTTGATTCTAATAGCAGATCTTGTGTGCTCCTTTGCTGCAGTGATCTTATCTGTGTGCACCCGCAGTAGCAGTAACACTGAACAAGTTTCAAGAACAACTGAATGTGCGGTGAATAATAGTGAAAACCTATAGTGCTTATGTTTCCTGTATTATTATTGTCTATATTGTACTCTCTGGTTTGAGTGTATGCTTTGTGTCGCAAGAACACTCTCTTCTTATTTGTGATTTGTACTCAGTACTGTCTTCTTCACCCATTGTTCTTCTCATGTACTATTTGTTCCTATGGATCCAATCTTATATCCCTTCATTTATGCTTCTAATTCTTCCTCTGGTTCATGCTGTCTTTGGTTGAATCAACCACACTCCAAACATAATAACTCTCTTCAGTTACTTCCACATCTCTTTCCATCATTAACACGAGCGAAACATGAACTGATAATGAAGCTTGCATTTCTTGAATACTTCTGAACATTTGCTCAGTTTAACAATATAGCCAAATCAAATAGAGTCAGACTCCAAAAACTTATGTAGAAAAAAAAAAAAAATGAACAATTTGTTGAATGATAGAATAGCTCTTCCCCTTTCATAAGATTTCTTCTCTTAATGTCTTGAAATATAGGCTCTTGGGATCCTAGTTATAGTGAAGCATAGAATGATGACGATGATAGGCTTTATCAAATTATAAGAGGAAGTGCTTTATAGAGTCCTCTAGAAACTGGTGGCTCGGACATATCATCTCCTTCACTTTGTCTCCGTTCTTGTACATCTTAAACGTTGGAACTTTCCTGATACTCTCTGCCTTGGCCAACGCTAAGCTCTCCTCCACATCCACCTAATCACATTCCAATACCCTCAGTCAGAACATTGCTAGACATAGAATAGTCTAAAAAGAAACAGTGATTGGTCTTACCATGAAGAAGTGTACTAATGGATACCGGAGGCATAAAGTGTTGACGTAAGGAGAGATCTCTTCGCATTGTCGGTTTGATGATGATTTAAAATGAAACACAGAGACACCTGAAAAAGAATGTTTCAACTTTGAGCAAGACAGATACTAAAGAATCTCAATATGTTCTTCTGTGTTTAAACTTTTACCAGGAAGTGAAACTGAGTTCTTGAACTTATCCAAAGATGAAACTTCTTCAACTTCATTATTGAATCCTAAGCTTTTGGATTCTTGACTTAGCGCGGTTTTCGCTCTCTCTAGTGACGCTGCAACTTCACTGTCTCCTGGTAGTTCCCTTCTCACAAACTCATAGTCTCTAACCGCATCTTCCCATCGACCAAGCTATATTTCAAACAAACATTGTCACATTGTCATTCAAACACACTACAAAACTCTGTTTATAACTTGTTTAGTCTTTACCTTTCCATATGAAGCAGCCCTTCTTAGAAGTGCCTTGATGTAACTAGGATGGATTTTAAGCGCATGGTTACAGTCTTCAACAGACTTCTCCCACAAACCGAGCTTATACCAACACGCTGCTCTGTTACAGTACAACACCGAGTTGGAACTATCGTGCTTGAGACCGTCTCCATAAGCTACACTCGCTTCAGAGTACCTCCCCAAACTAAACAGCTCATTACCACGAGTACGTGCCTTAACAACCATCTTGACATTGTTTAAAACCGACACGAGCTCAGGATTGGTCTGATCAAGCATGGAAGCTCTCTCTGCCTTTACAACACCGTTCTCAAATCTGCAACAAACCTATCATCTCTACTCACTCACTGAATAGAATCAATCAAAGTAACATTAGCAAGTTTCGAAAAAAGCTCTCACCTTCCTAATGCCATATCAACTTGCGCTTGGATACATAGCACATAAGCTTCAGCTACCATACCAAAGAGTTTGGCCTGTGTTTGATGATGATCCAATCTTGGAGTGCAAGAAAGACAAAACTGTGATTCCTCTATGTGGTTAAGACGCAACAAGGCTTCAGCTTTACAAGCTACAAGCTGTCAGAATCGAAAGACCGTTAGCTAATAATCATTAAAAGCAAATGCTTAGCTTAAGCGATGATCTCTGACCTGAGGAGACGAGTCAGCACCGTTTGCAATGGCTGCATCGGTTTCCTTAACCGCGGTTCTCCAATCTCCGATCTTCCTAGCCTCCCAGCATCGCCGGAGATGCTTCTCCAGCGTCTGCAGCCGTTGGAGATCAGCTTGGTCCGGACATTGACCGGAGAAACAAAGATGTCGCCTTGCATTCTCAGCTTCTCCCAATCTACACCGACAACGATAAGATTAACCAATTCACAAATCACAAGTCTCAATTCTTTAAGACACACACAAGATTCATTACCTGAGATAGAGTGAAGCTAGTCTCTGGTGAGCTCTAGAGTAAGACGGATCCAGCCTGACGGCTTCAATACACTCTTTAACGGCTTCTCCTAACCGTCTTAACGCCGTTAACGCCGCCGCGCGGTTGCTTCTGTAAGAAGCATTCTCCGGTGACAGTGAGATTGCTCTGTCGTAAAACGACAGAGCTTCTGAGAAGTTTCCTCTTCTGTACATATCGTTCCCTAGTCTCTTCAGCTCCTCCGAGCTTTCACCGTTCACCGCCGCTCTCGCCACCGCGTGGTTTGTCTTTCCGGTGATTCCTCCGCCGCTTTTTACTACGTTTCCGTGACCGTAGTTTCCGGTTCCTGTCCACAGAGTCTCTGCTCTGGTCGATGTCCGAGTCGCCGTTCCGGTTTTCAAGATCCGACCCGACGGGCAAATGTTACCGGCGGGTAAAACGGCTGGACTCGGAGACACTGCCGACGTCGCGCCGGAGCTTTGGCTGGCTACTGAGTAGAAGCTAGAGCCGGAGAAGATCAACGGCGTTCCGGTGGAAGAGGATCTTCTATGACCCGGTTTAAGATTCGGGGTCGTCGTCGGCATTCCGGATCTCGAAATCTCGCCGGAGTGGCTTTTCACCATCTGAGAAGTCACCGACGGTTTCCCAGAAACAGAGCCTGACGACCCGGAGCTGCTGGTGGGAGTCGCCGCAGCTGAGGAGACACGTGGCATTAAGGTGGAAACAGGAGAGCCGAGATCGAGTTCTCTGAAGTCTGGTTTGTTGACGTCATCGTCTCTCTGTAAAGTCAAAGAGTCACGAAACCTTCTTGAGGTTGAGTCTATGGCAGGTTCTAACGAAAGCCTTCTAGAATGAGACATATCCTCGTACTTTTGAATCTATTGGCTTCCCTCAGCTTCTTCTTTTTTCTTTTCACAAGTCAAGTACTGTTCAGAGAGAAGAAGAAGAGAGAGAGAGAGAAAAAAATAGATCTTGTAAAATAATAAATAGAAAAGGGGAGAAGCAAAGAATGAAGGTGAAATAAAAATCATATAATATAGTTTTATTTTGTTATGAATGTGATTAACCTTGATTAGTTTCAGATTACCAAAACCCTCTGAGATTATGACATTGATCTTCATCACGAGTCTCTTTCTCTCTTCTTCACTCCCGTGTCCTCACGGCTGCTTGTCGCTGAGATGACAAATACAGTGTTTCATCGAATTTTAATTCCTTATTTATTAATCATTATAGTATAACTTTACGTAGACTAAAATAGTTGACTTTTGAGCTTTGAACGCACACTATTCGAAAACAAACTAACTTCTCTTATAATACTTTTAGATAAGGGAAATTGCACTCCCTACACTGCACTTCTATCCTAATTAGCCTCATACCCTAAATCCCACAATCATCTACCTTATTGTATAGACACAAATCAGTCAAATCATATGTATTCTCTCTTTTTTTTGGGTTTTCAACCGATTGCTTCTTTAGATAATTTGGAATATTTATCATGTACTGTATTGCTTAATGTTGATGATAACGAACTATCAATGTATGTATATGATACATTGTATTTGTTAAAGTTTACTACATAAACTTTTGTTTTCCAGTTTCAAAAAGAAAAGTTTACCACATAAGATATCTGTTTACTCTAATTTTGAAAATGAAGCATCCAGCAAATGAAATGCGTACACTAACATGATCATTTATCAATAGCCTCTGACGTGATATATTAGTATATGGTTTAATTCATTTCCCCAAAATGTCAAGGCATGCAGATTCAAGCACGTTCACTCATGTTCCCTAAATGCTACTCTATCAAATTTAATTTTCTTGCAACATTTATTAATCACAAGCTATACAATAGCATAAGCAGGCTATTATTAGAATTTAGCACTAAACCTTCGTACAATATTCAATGCACGACATGTAAATTATTTTTATCAATATTATTTTTTGCATATTTCATTTATCAACCCCACTTCTATGGGGCGTTGTACAGACCACTAGCATTAATTTTGCCGCTCAAATGATCAATTTCTAAATTGTGATGGTAATTACTTAGGTATTTATACTTTAATCTATATGAGGATTTTAGAAAAGGTGTTTAGCCAATAAAAGAGTATTTCAAAATATATAATTAGACAAATCACTGACTTTGTTTTTTTTTGGCAAATCAGTTATACATACATATTTGTCTTTGACTTAACTAAAATGAAAACAAAAAGGAATAAACGAGAGAAAAGGCCACCTAGGTTTTCAACTTTCGTTCTAGATAGAAACATCACGATCGAGGACAAAATCGTCTTGTGAAGTTGTATGTATTTATCAAGCCACCATATTTATCGTAATATTTATAACTTTCTGTAATACTATAAGCTTATAACGTATAAGCAGATAAAGTAATCTTGTGTGACAATAGCCTATTCTTATTTAAATGAAACGAATATTACAAGCCTAGTTCTTGCGTTGGGTGTTGAGATTTGAGAAAAGATGAAAAAGAGGTTTTCATGAAAAGAACAAAATACAAATAAATTTCCATTTATTTGTTTTTGTTAACGGGTATCTTTGAAAAGCCTGTCATAGGTCTCTTTTCTCTTTTGGGATTACTATTTAATCATTTTTGTTCATCAACAAAACAAATTAATACTCATAACTACTTTCTAGTACTCCTATTTCATTTTTAATTTCGTAGACCATTGCGCGATTCCACATGTTCCGTACCGTTCGGACCTACGGAACCACTGATTACATACATTGCACACTGATGCATTATACATGCATATTATTTTAAGTCATGCATCTCACTCTCAGATAGTTTTCTAAAGAAAAGTCAAATGTTTTTCAGAATGATTATGTATTTTTCAACCGGTGAACGCTCTATAATACATAAATGAAAAAAATAAAAGGATATAACATAACAAAAATAATACTAGGAAAATAGAAAGATTATAAACTAAAGAAGTCGGCAAGGAAATGGAGATAAATGCAAACACTGATCACGCCAGCTGGTGCTTAGCGTCATCGATGTGTCTACCAGCTAAAGCACACAGTCAATGTAACGCTGTTAAGTTTCAATGACGGATTGTTCTGTTAGCTCTGAAGGATTATTCGAAAACATGTCCTCGAGCCCGCCAAACTGAGGATGGGGGACGACAGTGACACACGTTTTTTCTTCTTCATTTTTTGTTGATAAAGTGACATACACAAAATTGCTAAATATCGGTTTAACAAAACCGGCTATTTTATTCACGTAGCCAAAAGAAACATGCATGATATAAATACATAGAGATCTCAAGACGCATTCTTAAATTAAAATAAATAAATAAAAAGTTAAAATAATAATTTTTTAGAGTATATGGGTCTCAACTATAGTATTATAAAAAATGGATTTGAATGGCGAAGCACGATATATGTGAAATGTGAATATCAAACCCATCAAAAAAAAAATTTATAACCGTGAGCCCAAGCACTAATTACCACAAGACCCGCATGATTCACGTTTTCTTATTACTTAAAATGTTCCAGGTGGCAAAAAAAAATCGAATTCATGGAAATATTTACGGCCGTGAGAATTTTACCACTAGACTAATACCGATTGGTCAACATTTGTAATAGTTTTCTTACATTTGTAATAAGTTATCTTTAAACATATGCGATAGTTGCTTTTAAATGTCATGTGAGTGTTCAGTTTTTATCTATAGGCGTTGACGTGCGGTGCCAATAAAATTTTAAAAGCTCGAAGATTAAAAATGAAAAATATATAGTTATGTTGATCCATATAATTTATTGTCATAAATTTGACTGATAAACAAATGAGTTTAGAAAATTATATTATTAATTTTAGTATATAAGATTTTACAGAAACACTTTCATTAACCAGCAAAAGCCAACACCAATCACAATTAGTCTGTCTATTCAACACATGTCACATTGTTTGTTCTGCTAGAGACGTACAAAACATAATACAGTGCTCAGCCTGTAATGTTTGAGTATGAGTGTGAATGGACCCAATCAAAGATAGACAAAAGAGGAAATGTGTGTACATTGGAAAATAAGTGCAGTTACATGCTTTTTTTTTTCCGTCAAAATTTTTTCTTTAATTAGATCAAAGGGCCAGGCCCAGTAAACGGACGAAACCCGATTACAGCAAAAGACGGCTACAAACCCAAAAGATTACGGACTAAATGAAAAAGCTAAACGGGCCCTCGGCCCAAACTCAGAAGCCGCACGACCCAATCGGATAGCGTGTCAAGGAGGCTGGCTCGACACGTGGAGAGATCTGCTCCATTAACGCGTCACGCGTCGTAACCGCCTCAACTTGACCGCCTCCGCCTCTACGCCGCCGGAACAACACCATCGAAATCCTCGTTCGTCGGAGCTCAGTAACCGACAAGCCTCCAACGAATCCATAGCCGTTCTTCACCGCACTGTCATCACGCCGGAGAGTTCCAACGAACCTCGAGATCTCCTCCGACTTTAAAACACTTCAAACCCTAGACACTCAAACCGAGAACCATCGCTTTCTTTCCTTGAAATTCGTCCCCTCGCCGGAGAGCTTCATCGTCTACCGAGATCTCATCCGCAGTGACCCAACCCCACCTTGACGACAACCACGTCGAGCTTGACACAAATCGAATCCAGTAACCTTAACCCAAACGAACACCGGGTTCCTAAGCGGCAGCGCGAAGCTTTGCTAGCTTTCGCTCTCCGTAACCAAAAGCCGGCGAAGGCGAATCTGAAGGAGACTCCCTTCCCGGAAGCTAGAGCTGGCGGCGGTGGATCTGAGCAAGCCTCCACCTCCCGGAAAACACCACCACTAAACATGCAAGCCGCCCCCTCTCCACCGGGGACCTCCAGACGAACGCGTCGTTACTCCAACACCGAGCCACCATTAGGGATGGTAGCGGATACCAGAGCTCGGACAAGACGGTCGTTGATAGGACGACAAAGAAAGAGCGAAGGGGAGCCACTACGCCGGACAAGAAAGGACTCCGGCACCGGCACGGACGCTCACGCGCCGGCCGAACGCCGATCCCCAAAGTAGATCTAACTTCTCTCTCTAAACTACTGTAGGAGAGATAGTGACAAGTTCCCAAGATGAAGTGCAGTTACATGCTAATAAATAATAATGTTTTACATCATTTTAGTCTCTTTATTTAAGCATTAACTGTTTTTTTCATTTTATTAAGTAGACAAAACCAGCTATCCAATATCGACAGAGATACACACGAAAAGAAAAACAAGCCTTTTACATAGTGGTACCAGTTAATCAGTTATAACACCAAGATTAGAGTTTCATGTAAGTTATAAGATATTAGATCAGAATCTTTCACAGTTTTACTCGTCTAAAAATATACTTTATTAACTTAAATAGTTACAGTATTTAATTAAAATGATGTTTGATTTATTCATTGCCTGGCTTTGAGTTTGATGGTTTGTGGGTTGTGCCGCGAGAACATGGACTTTGTATATTTTAGAAAAGTTATGTACGGTATATTCTTTTTAGATGCACCTATCTAAAATTCCACATAATATTGGAAGTTAATACAGAAAGTGTCAAGTGTAGTAGGAACCACAGGCCGGGCCAAATAAAATTCTCGTTTGTGTAAATATAATATGTAAGTGCTTGTTCTTTACATGGAATAAAACGAATACAGTTTTTTAGTTCTTGTAACAACTACACATAGCGAAATTTATTTATACCTGCGTTGTTTTTTTATTGGATTACCTTTTAATACATTGTTTTTGTTAAAATTATTGTCTAATAGATGCATTTCTGTTCGTTGTATATTCTTATCTATCTGTATCTCTCATTGTTTTTTGTAACTTATCTATCTGCAGTATCTATTCCACCATGATACTTGATAATATATACAAAACCACGTATGAGATTATCTATGAGATTATCTGGTTTTCTTAATTATTCGATTAATAGTTTTATTTAAACGCTATCCACGCTTTCTAAGCTTAACTACTAAAGGTATCCTATGTTTAATCAATAGTATTTTATTTTGTTTTCAAATTAAGATCATATTGTATGTACGAACGAAGAATATATGTAGTTAGATCGCATTACCGTCCAGCTCAGTTTTGTATTGTTGCCAACAAAAAAGAATTAATGAGAAACTACAACTATATTTAGTGAAAAGAAAAGCCTATACGGCCTCCTCTCCCCTTCGGACCCAAAAAGAGAACAACCGTGTGACGAAGCCCTAGCTCCGGTCGCCGCTCAACGGCACCGGAGGCGTAACTCTCCTCTCCTCTCCTCTATCTCTCCTTTTCCTTTGCCTTCATCCCCTCTGTTATTAACCTAGTTCGATATGTGCGGTTCTGTGAGCTGTTGAGACCCTTACCGGAGATCCTCCGTGGTTGATGGAGGCGGTTATTAACTTCTTTTGGAGAGTCGGCGAGAACTAGGAGGCAGTCGGAGGCGAAGGTCGGCGTTTAGAACCTAGGGTTCTGTCAAGATCAGATTTTCCCTTTTGTAAATCTTCGATGGAGTCCCCTCGATGAGGAGACCAACAATTGGAGAAGATATGTTAATCGGTTAGTTGTGGCATGTATTTAGTCAGTGGGTATCTAGAGAGTTTCGTTGTTTTCTTTATGCCAGAGTGTGGTGAGAGTTTTTAAGGCCTGGTGAGAATGGATTTAGCAGATTTTACTTCGTATGGTGGCGGTTTCAGTGGTCGTTTACAGATTCAGTTCTTTTTCCGTATGTCTGGAGGGGTCCGTTTGGCAAGGCTTCGTTTTGTTGAGAGTGTGTTTGGGCTTCTATCTTGAAGTAAGTGGACGCTGGGTGCGTCGAATCAGTATCTGAAGGTTGTGTGAATCGTGTAGCGGTTCTTCCTGTTGGGTTATGAAGTTGTAGGGTCTTGGTTCTTGGACGGTATCGTGTGGCGGGCATGAGCAGCAATGATAAGTCGTGGTGTCTTAGGTGCAGGAGGTCGAGATTATCGTGTGGCGGGTTATGGGCAGCAGCAACTATTTCTGATCATTGGCCTCTACTAAGTCTTAAAATTTGCTAAGTTAATTCTCTTATGGCTCTTGGGCAGTTGGTAGTCTTTTATAGATTAAGTTTCAGCTTGGATCCTTTTGTTTTGTTTGCCGTAAGATGCCCCGGTGTGGGTTCTAGTTGCCCTTTCATGTGGGCTTTTGTGTCTGGGGATTGTTCATGCATCCGCCAGTTTACGTATTGAATCATGTAGGTTTCTTTTGAATGATAAGTATTTTTCCTGGGAAAAAAAAGTTACATTTGTTTTTTTTGTTAGCCATTCTATATTTTAGAATAAATCAGTACTTTCCCATAGATGAGGAATTACTTTGGTCTGGATAGTATTTAGCCAGTGAATGATGAGACTTTCAAATAAAATCTAGAATTCCATTTAGACAAGCATCAGATTAGTCTAGTTAGAGATCCAGTTGTTTTAGAGGTTCAATCATCTATGTTTGAAATAGATACGTTTGATGGACGATAAACATTATGTTTGAAATTTTTGGAAATAGTAAAATTACAATAACAGAACAGTAAAATAAAAAGAGATACTGAAAATAAAAGAACATTAGATATTTTTAACAGGTATTTAGCTTTAAACGGAAAAGAAACATTTCAATGATCTTAAACTTTATCAACTTATCTTTAAACGATATAATAGTTAATAGATGACAAAAGTTACAAAGTTTTAGTTAGCCCTAATCAGTCCATGTTTTGTTTTTGGTTAAAATACCAATCCAAGTTAATAATTGCGCAACAATAGACTCAACTGAATAACTTACAACGCAAGGTGATTAAAGGAACGCCACTATCGTCCGACGGCTGTAAGCCTGTGAAACACGGCTGGATGTGTGGATAATTGAAAACATATCCTTATAATGTAATAGCTATATTGCATTGTTGCCACCTTTGGGTCTATACATATACATACTCAAGTATTTTGGCCAATGGATGATGAAACTTCAAATAAAATCTATAATATAGCAGACCAATTATATGCTGCCATGATTTTATTTGTTGCCACCTGAAGTTGGATGCTCGAAAATGCATGTGCGCATATGCTGATCCGATGTGAATCTGTTTTACCTTCATCATCACCTCCATCAGCAATCAAATTTCATTATCATCAATTGTTTTTAAGAAAACCTATTCTGTTTTTTTTTAAAACACTAGTCAAATTATTGATTTCATCATCATATAATATTACCTGATGAATAGTTTCACGAACAACGATTTCTTCTTGTAGCCTTTCCCGCAACACATGACTACAACGAATCTGCTTACCCTAGACTTGGTATAAAAACCTTTAAACTTTGATCACTAGACTATAATGCTTTCACAACTATTATGTTTAATTAAACATTAATATATGTACCTATGTACAAATAACATTCTGATATATATATATATATATATATATATATATGTATATATCATTTATAAAAGAATATTCTGGTAATGATTTTGGCCATTTGGGGTCTTTTTGGTTTGCCTGACACTTAAAACTTACTCTATTCTTTTCTCATGTAATTCTTTTTTCATCATTGTATATGTTACGCAAGAACTATTTACTTTTAGTCAAATTTGAATTTCGGTCCCTTCATACTTCACTGAAATAACGTTTGAGATACTAAAGTAACTCTAAACAAGTCATGGTAGTTTAATCTATACTATTATTTGTGAAATCTAACGTTAAAAGTTATACTGGTTAAATACATTGATACCTTTAATAAATAATTAATTTAGTTTTATTTGTTTTTATATAATTAATCATTAAACGTGAATTAATTATAATAAAATATTAAAAAACGTTTTTGACAAAAAGAAATTCATGTCTAGTGTATTATTATTTAGTAAAAATCGAAATTCTGAATTAAAAAATCTTGAAATAGACAAGTTTATATATAAGCCATATGTTGATAAACATAATGAAAGATCTTGATAATTAATGAAAAAAGAAAAAAAAAACACAACCAAAATTGTGTATAAAGAGATTTCTACAATATTTACATAACATGATATAGATTCTGATTTTTATAAAATAATAATAAAAAATATATATATATGTTTTGTGAAAAAACTGCATCATATATAAATAGTTTTATGTCAAATTTGTTATAGATTAAATAAGTATATGACAATAAATTATTTTGTTGGTCTTTAAATTTATAATATATTTATTAATAAATATTAGTAAGATAATTATGTCTGTACGACGGAAAAAATACCTAGTTATTATTTCAAATGAAATACTCTACGATAATTTTCCAGGTTATTACCCTATTGAGCTAGAGATATACTTGGACCTAAAATTCAAAATGGGCCTGCTTGAAAACAAAAAGAAGCGTAGTGATGCGATTCCATAGTCTTTTTTTTCTAAACAAAAAGAAGCATAGTGATGCGATTCCGTAGTTGGAACTTGGAACCGACCAAACTGAAAAGCTGAGACGTCGAGAAGACACAATGCTCTGGAAGGTCTCCACGTGCTAGTATGGAACAACACGTGTCTAAAACCGAGATGATTGGCTTCTTCTCGTTGGCTCAATAACATTAACGTTGATCTATTCCCCACAACCTGAGTCACAATACATCATACATACCTACACGTTTGCAATAACATACTCAACACATCACACACCGCCAGATAATTCTTTCTTTTAGGTTAAAATGTTCGTCAATTATAAAAGCAGAAGAAAGATCAAAACTCGACAAGAATCATCTAACTATAGTCTTGAAACTAAACTGTGTTCTTGAAAGGTGTTTGTTATTGTTAATTAGCATATAATTACAATGGCGTCAGAGCAAGCAAGAAGAGAGAATGTGGTGAAGCAGAGGGAAGTTAAAGTGGAGAAAGACAAAGGGAGAGACAATGGTGTCCATGTTACTCACGCTGCGACTGAGAGAGGAAGTCATGGAGGCGGAGAAGCTGCTGCTGTGTTCGGAAAAGAAGGCCCTGGGAGAGTAGGAGTAGAGCTGACGGGAGAAGGGAGAGAAGAGTTAGAGAGTGGCGCTCATGGCTTTCATGGAGAGAAAGCACGGCATGCTCAGCTTTTGGCTGCAGGAGGCGAGGAGATAAGAGAAAGGAAAGGTCAGGTGTCAGTCCGTGGTGGTCGGAGTGCAACTGAGACGGTCACCGAGAAAGGACGGCAAGATAAGGAAAGTGTTGGGAAAGATGCTCAGAAAGCGGCGGATATGGGAAAAGCTGCGAAAGATACGGCGAGTGAGAAAGCTCAGAGAGCTTCTGATTACGTGACGGAGAAGGCAAGGGAAACTGGACATGTGGCGGCTCAAAAAAGGCAAGAGGCAAAGGAACAAGCTGACAGAGGCAAAGATACAGCGGCCGAGAAAGCACGGAGAGCTTCCGAGTAGGAGAGGGAGAAAGGAAGAGAAACAGGAAACACGGTGGTTTAAAGATTAGTGTGTTTTTTGGTTTAAAGGGTTTTGTATGTAAATAACAAGCAGCTCTGTTTCAGAAGAATTCTCTAGTAAATAAAACTTTTCTGTTTCTCTGTTAATTGGTTCGAAGTATGTATTTGTTAGTATGATGGTGATGTACAAGCTTCGTAATTATTTGGTAAGGGAGATTCTCTCTAGGGTGGTTACATCTTTGAAATTGCTTGCAACTGTGGAAATCAGCAGCAGCAAATTAAAGCAAACTTCGAGGAATTGCTGATCCATCTACCTAACCTACATAGATTACAAGTAAACTTATTAGCATAAAGGATATATACACCTTATTATAATTCTGATAAATTTGATAAAGATGATACATCATTATTGGAAAGGCTTGTTATTATGCACCACCTCAAACATGATACTCAAAGGCAGCATATTTGTGGTTAAAACTTTGTGGTATAGAATCCATGTACGGAGATGGGGTGGTGGACCACGATGAAAAATAAATAGTTACAGTATATAACTATTTTGAATTCAAAAGTTCGAGTTTTTTTGGTACTAGTTTTTAAAATGGATTGGAAATATATGATTATAAATTTAACTTAATAAGTTTTCTCGATGAATAAATTTAACTATTTACTAGTTTCGATGAACATCCCCAACCTCCCTTCATGTTTCATTCCAAAATAAAATTTTGAGTAAGAAATGATCATATCCACCTCATTTCTATTTTTTGATAAAGTAAAAATAGATTTACTCTATAAGAGCATCTCCAAAAAAGAACTCTATTTTGAAGTTTCTAAAACTTTATATTTGAAGTTTCAATGGGTTCTTCTCCAAAAGTAAAACTTCAAACCTAACTTCAAAATTATTTATATTTTACACTATGGTCCTTATATTTGTCATAGTTGATGTAAATTCACAAAACTTCTATAAATAACTAGTACATATATATAAATATTACAGAAATATTAATTAAAAAATCTTAAACTAAAATATAAAATTATAAATAAAAGTACATAATTAAATATTAAACTGCAAGCAAATACTACATTATTCCATAAAATTATTTCCGTAATGCTCCCATATATGATCAACTAGTGCATTTCGAAGTAAAAAATGATTCTCTTTATTTTTTATTTGTAAATTACGAGCCAAAAATTGTTGAAATCGGACATCCTCATAATATGGCCGCTGATAGTTTGATAGCATCAAACAAAAAAAATCCTTGATCTTTTAAACGAAAGTACAACAAGCAGGGAAAAAGGTCATGAGATAATTGAATAACGACTGCAAAATGAAGCAAAAAAATTAGTTTTTAAAGAAGTAAAAGAGGAAAATAAAATATTGCTAAAAAAACTTAGCTTCTATCGATGATGTTAATATTCATGAATACATTCGACCTGAACAAGAAAGAATCGTACGAAAAATGCGTCAAGAGCAACAACAACAATCATCTTCGGTTACACAAAATTTGTTTGGACAATATTTTGGAGATTTGTGAGGTTCCAGAGCAAATTTACCAGACTATTAGTGTTGTTATAATATTTAAATTTGAGTAATAATTATGTCTTCATGTGTCTTTTTAATAAGTTTTTATTATGGTTTTTTGTATCATTCTTGTTGTTTAATTCTAGTTTTAAAATATTATAAATTTTGTTTTAAAATTTTTATTTAATTTCATGTGTTAATTTTAATTTATAAAACAAATTTGAAATATTTATGAGATATAAAAGATTTAAAGATTAAAACAATAAACAAAAAAATATTTAAAAATTATAAATATGATATATAATTGTAAGAACCAAAATACAAATAAAAAGATAAAAGTTGAAATTTGAAATTTGAAATGACTTAACCCATTTTAGCAAATCCTAATCAAAAGATATATTACAACACTTGGCCGACGTATTTTTTTTTTCCTTTTTGTTTCTATCACAATAAAGGGGGGTACACGTGAAGTAACGAGAAGACGAGAACGACCACAACTTTTATTTCTTACTGCTTAATTTTGCAAGAAAATAAAAACAGAAATGCTAACATCTAAAACTTGTGTTGCCAAAAATGTTGCCAAAACTGCTAACATGTATATCACCACAACTTTTGATGGCCGACCTGTTTTTTTCTCCTAATATTTATTAAAGAAGATAATATTAATGCTTAAAAATATCCTTACGATGCCACGTAATTTGGATTGTAGTCGGTCTAGTATCCTATAAAGGCATATCGGTTTAGTTTCAAATTCGGTTTGGTTTGGTTAATTTAGGTTTTATAAAACTCAACACAATTAAAACCAAAGTAGCTTTGGTTTGGGTTCGGTTTGGGTTTAATTTGGTTCGGTTTAGTTCGGTTTCATTTAGATTTAGTTTGGTTTTCTTTAAGAATCTATGAAACAAAAAACAAGTTCGATGACAAAACTCTTAACCACATCAAAGGAAGAAATACATAATAAACAAATAGCATATTATTTGTAATCTAATTAGCATAACAAAGTTTTGTAAGCATTCCAAAACCTATTAACTAAACTATTTGCATCAATCTTTTTGTTTTTATTGATCCTATAATAACTGTTACATAATTTAGAGAATAAAAATTGGAGAAGATGAACGAAACGAGATTGCTACGATTTAGATGCTTATAGTTTTTAGGTTTTGTTTTCAGTACAATCTTTAGATATTAGGATTATTTGAATCATATTTGGATTTTAAAAAAAATATATGAAAGTTACGAAAAAATGAAAAACAAAACTTTAACTAAAATTTACAATATGTTTACATATATATATATGTATATATATATATTTATATATTTATTTATAGATAAAAATATATTGGATTATTGGTTTGGTTCGGTTTGAAGCTAAACCAAACCAAACCATTCGGGTTGAGTAAAACATGAACCAATTGGGTTATGTAAAAAGCACGGTTTGGTTTAGATCGGTTTAACTTCGGTTGGTTTGGTTTGGATCGGTTCGGTTTGGGTTTTTTGCCCACCCCTATATAAAACTATGATACTGTTGGAGAATAGATTATTACTCATCTCACTCTTGTTCCTCTTAAAACTCGTCCTTTGATTTCTCTAGTTCTCTTCAATGGCGATGTCATTCTCAGGAGCTGTTCTCAGTGGGATTAATTCTTCTTTCCCCAGCGGCGTAGCCAAGCAGAGCGGCGTTGGCGCCGTCAGATTTGGCCGGAAAACTGAGCTCGTTGTCGTCGCTCAGCGCAAGAAGTCGTTGATCTACGCCGAGAAAGGTGATGGAAACATTCTCGATGACATCAATGAGGCCACGTAAGTCTATGTTTAATTTCTCTTTTACTACATCTTGTCTTGTGAATCTGTATATAATATTTACTAACCTAATCATGATAGTGTTTTGATAAATAACCCACCCTAGCCGGTTATGAAAGCGGTCGTTTGAAACATATACGTACACGATTTGCCTTCATAAAAGAACTTTATATTATTTAAAAAAAACTGTATTTTATTTAAAATTTTCTTGGAAAATATTTGAGAAACAAGATATTTTGAGTACCTCCCTTTAAAGTAAATCAATGACTAAAATTTCTTAAAATAAAAGGAAATTATCAAAACTAATGGTGTAGTCTTAATCACAGAAATTTGTGTCCTAGAGCTAATTATATTTTAAACTATTCTAGTATAATTCAAGATAAATAGGTTCATAAACCATAATATATATATTGATCTCCCCTTGTTTGTTAAGCTTACATATTAGCCTCAAATATTTGAGCATTCAGTTAGATAATTCCATGTTGGCAATTGTGGATATATATTTAAAATCATTGGTCAATAATGAATCTGAATAAGTTTAGAGAGTTAATCTTTTAATTTTATCATTGAAAATTTGTATGTTTAGAGAAAATATTATATTTTAAATTATTAAAGAGACAGAGGTTCGTAAATCATAATACATAAATTGATCTTTCTTTTCATATTAGCCTCAAATATTTGAGAATCCAGTAAATTAAGATAATTCCATGTTGGTCAATAATGAAACATATACATAAACAGAAAGAGAGGTTCAGATTACGTGACAGACAAGACAAAGGAGGCGTTGAAAGATGGAGAGAAAGCAAAAGACTACGTTGATGAGAAAAACGATGAAGCCAAAGACACTGCATTGGATGAAGCTCAGAAAGTTTTGGATTATGTGAAGGAAAAAGGAAACGAAGCAGGAGAGGCTAAGGACACCACAAAGGCATGATGATTCAACCACTTAACTAGTATATATTAATATATATATGTATCAATCCTTCATGTTTCATGTTTAATATATTACAATAAGATCAGTTTGTTTTTACTTCTATTTCACTATTTGAAATAAAAGATATGTTACTTAACTACTCATCATCATACTTTAAATCATTACCATACCGTAAGTTAGGTTATATCTTGATGATGTCTTCAAAGCATATTAATGAGAAACTGAATGCAAAAGAACTAACGGGGTATAAAAAAAAAGAAAAGAACTTACGGTGTATTCCAACCACAAATTGTTTGGGTGTTGATGCGTGAAAGGCTTCCAACGAGAGATAGATTGATCCAATGGGGTATGAATGTCCCTCACTCTTGTTTGCTATGTGGTGCTAATGATGAAACCAGTGCACAGTTGTTCGTCATTTGTCCTTATTCGCTGGATGTTTGGTCGTCCTTCTTCAGACATAGGATTTATCTCCTCCATATTCTTTGACTGACATTATTATCTGGCTTAAAAGGAGAGTTTCGAACAAGGAGTTAAATTTGGTGTGCCTGCTCATTTTTCATGCTGTGGTTTTATTCTCTTTGGAAAGAAAGAAATGTCAGATTTCATTCCTATGTTGGTAGGCCGGCTATCACTTTGGTAAAGGAATTTCAACTCACTCTCAGAGCAAAGCTTTATGGTCTTGACATCAGTAACCGAGCCTCTCTTCCTCGCTCTTCCGCAAGCTCGTCTCCTCTCATCGAAACTTGGTTCAGATTTATCCAATTTTAGGCGCTTGTCTCTGTTTCAACCCTCAAGTGGTGTGGTTTGCTTCAATTGTGTTTCTCTTTTTGATGTTTGTTCCTTTTATGTTTGTTTGTCTGAACAACTTCTCAAACTTGCTCTTTTAGGAGAATAGAAGAGAAAATCAAAGTATTAAGAAAACAATAAAAAAGAACTTCTATGGATTTCAAAACTAAGTGAAGCTGCGCTATAACTTTATAAGAAACCAAGAACATGATCAAAACTTAGATACAAACACTGTGAAGCTTGGCGACTATTACTTTTAGGACATCCCCTAAAAATAGCTCAAAGGATCAAATCACCTAACATTAGTTAGGTATGTATCCATCTCTTCAATGAAATCTCATATAGCTGTAAAGGGGTGGGTAATACACTAATACATACTCTTTGGAAATGTAGAATAAAAACAGTAATCAAAGAATTATAACCAAAACAAAACAAAACATTATAGGAGCCTAGTCCCCAAGCACTTGAAGTTTCTCCGCTATATCCACCACTTGGGGCACCATATCCATCACCATAGCCTCCTCCTCCTTCTCCTTCACCGCCATAGTAATTGCTACCACCACCGCCTCCTCCTCTACTGTATGACCCTTATCTAAAAAATCATGGCCTCCAAACCAACCACCACCACGCCGGTTCCTACCACCACCAAAAGAGGAACGCGAGGCATATCGTGTGAGCCATTCAGGGACTTCCTGGTTAGCTTCTTGCATCAGCTCAGCGAGGGCGGTCTTGCCATGGAAGTGTTGACATCGTTAAAGAAGGCAGTTGCAAGTCCTGATTTGTCAGCACGTCCTGTCCGCCCAATACGGTGGACATAGTCATCAATGTCATTTGGTAGATCAAAGTTCACAACATGAGCCACGTGGGGAATGTCGAGACTCACGTGCTGCTACGTCTGTTGCAACCAGAATCGGTGTTCTTCCAAAACACTAGTATATATTACTTGAATTTGTTTTAAAAAATTCGAATTTTATAATATTCTTAAGTTTTAGACAATTTATAAAAAAAGTATTTGAATATTTTTATTTATTTTTAGAAAGTTTAAAATTTAATATTTGAACATGTGAAATATTTTTCTTTTAAAATATGTTTTTTTTAACTTTTAAATTTTTTTTTATTTATTTTATTATTAAAAACTGACACATCACTACATTTTACATGTAAATGAATAGTTTTAGTTACATTTTTAATTTGATGAACAAATAAGTTAAGTTTAAAGTTTTTTGTGATACAAATGTTAGGTTGAAAGTTTAAAATGCTAATGAAAAACTTTAAAAGTTTAAAGTGTTAATGAATACCACTTTGAAGGTTTTTATGCAATTTTATGCAATTTTCTCAATTTTTAAGTTACCCATCTAGGTAAAAAAATATTTTAAACTATTTTGTCCAAGGTTCATGATTTCTTTGAATCGGTCCTGATGGCTTGGTTCTGATGTATCAGAAAATCGATGCACCACGCTAATATTTTGGACACAAAAAAAAAATCAATATTATAGCATTCAGTGAAACGATTTAACCCATTTTTGCAAATCCTAATTGAAAAAACTAATCTTGCACCCGGTGACCGTTATATATGCAACTTTGTAAATATGGTTTGTAGTTTTTATTTAAGCCATTACACCATGTCTATTTAGAAGTTCCTGGTGGATATCTCTGAAAGTGACGTTAATTTATTTTTATTTATGTAATGGTATGCCTTTTGAAATTACAAAAATTGGTTTTACTAGATAAATATGTTGTTTAAAGGAAAAATAAATATAGAATTTTGAGATGGTATAAATACAAGTTTAAAGGGTTACAAATTTATTTATTCATATAATTAAAAAAAAAACAGTAAATCGTTCCCCGACGAGAAAATGTTAAATCACCGGTAGCCACAGACATCTGAGTGTAGTCTGATTCGAACTCAACTCGCTCACGTGGTTTCATATAATTAATATACAAACTGTAAACCTATGTTTGACTCAATTGTCTTTTAAGTTCTCTTTGTTTCTAAAAAGTTAACTCGTGTTTATTCACAATAATTTTAACATAAATAAAATATTAAAAATAAGAAAAAAATGAATAGAGATTGTCATGAATCCTATGAAATACCATAAACCATATATCACTCTATAAGTGTGATCTTAATTTTCTTTTTAATTATTAAATTTTAACTATATATATAGTCAAATTATAAAAATTCAATACATTATATTTTTATATCTCTATTTTGAAAACTTTTTAGGCTTGCCATCATATACGTTTTTTTTGGGTAGATTTAGGTTCGCAAACCTAAACTAACATGTTGGCCGACGTATATTTTGTTTTTATCACAACATAGGTGGTACACGTGAAGTAAGATAACGACCCACAACTCCGATTTCTTAGTGTTTAATTTTGCAAAAATAAAAGCAGAAATGCTAACATGTATATCACCACAAGTTTTGATGGCCGACCTGTTTTTTCAATAGTTAACATCAATGCATTATAAAAAAAATTCTACGATGCCACGTGATTTGGATTGCAGTTGGTCTAGTATCTATAAAACTATGATACTATTGGAGAATAGATTATTACTCATCTCACTCTTGTTCCTATTAAAACCTCTCCTTTGATTTCTTTTGCTCGCTTTTGACACTTTAAAGAGAACTTTCATGGCTATGTCACTCTCAGGATCAGCTGTTCTCAGTGGGATTGGTTCTTCTTTCTCCAGCGGCGCAGCCAAGCAGAGCGGCATTGGCGCCGTCGGTTTTGGCCGGAAAACTGAGTTCGTCGTCGTCGCTCAGCGCAAGAAGTCGTTGATCTACGCCGATAAAGGTGACGGCAACATTCTGGATGACCTCAATGAAACCACGTAAGTCTATACTTATTCACCCAAAAACTCTCATATATATATTACTAAACCATGATATTACAATATCATTCAAGAATCAAGATATAGAGGTTCATAAACCATAATATATAATCGATATCTCTTTTATTTTTTTAGTTTACATATTGCCTCAAATATTTGAAAATTAAGTAAGATGCTTCCATGTTAGCCAATGTAGATATACGTTTTGTCAACAATGAATCTGAATATACACATGCATGAACAGAAAGAGAGCTTCGGATTACGCGACGGAGAAGACAAAGGAGGCGTTGAAACATGGCGAGGAAGCAAAAGACTACGTTGTTGATAAGAACGTTGAAGCCAAAGACACTGCAGTGGATGAAGCTCAGAAAGCTTTGGATTATGTGAAGGCAAAAGGAAACGAAGCTGGGAACAAAGTTGCCGAGTTTGTTGAGGGTAAAGCAGGAGAGGCTAAGGACGCCACAAAAGCATGATGCTTCAACCACTTAACTCGTAGATATATATGTATCTTATCCTTCTTGTCTCATGTTTGATACTTTACAATAAGATCAGTTTGTTTAAAACTTCTATTTCACTAGTTGAAATAAAGATATGTTACTTAACTACTCACCATTATATCTTGATGATGTCTTCAAAGTATATCAATGGGAAACTTAATAAAAGAGAACTTTTGTGGATTTCAAAACTTGGTGGAGTTGCACAATAACTCTATAGGAAACCAAGAACATGATCAAAACTTGGATGCACAAACATTGTGAAACTTGGGGACTGTTACTTTTAGGACATCCCCTAAAAATAGCAAAGATCAAATCACCTAAAGCAGCAACACTAGTTATGCATCCATCTCTTGAATGAAATCACATATGTGTGTAAGGGGTAAAAGTTTTAACCAAACCAAAACAAAACACTAGGGACTTTAGTCCTAAGCACTTGGAGTTTTTCCGCCATATACACCACTAGGAGCACCATATCCACCACCATTGCCTCCTCCTCTACCGCCATAGTAGTTGCTACCTCCTCTACTGTATGTAGGGATGTTAATTACATGGTTAGGGCCTATTTTAATCAAGGGTTAAGACTGGTACAAGAGTCAGTCCATTTAATTTTCATGCTTGCCAATAACTCTTGTATGTCAAATTTCACCAAAATTTACATGTTTTAAAAAAATTCGTATATGATTCATATAAATAGAAAAGCTCTCCTTTATTCATTTTTGTCTTCAAATGCTAAGCATGGAATTAAAAAAACAAAGTTTACATGCTATTTTTATTCAATTATTCATAATTGTGACAGAACAAAACACATCAGTTACATCACTCGTTGCTATTCTCATCTCCTGAGTCTCCTCCACCTCAAACACTGTTGCTCCACTCTGCAATAACAAAGAAAGAGTGAACAAAACTAACACCTGTCTCAAACCAAGAATACATTCACGAGTATGATACATTGATACTACATACTACAGTCTACAAGTTACAAGCTTTAGTTCATTACTACTAGTAATTTACTAGTCTACAGAACACACCCCCCAAGTGAACAAAACTGAGACCAGTCCGTGAATGCATACTAGTCTACAACTATACAAGTTCATTACAACTATACATGTTCATTACCAAAACTAAGACCAGTCCTGCTCTTCCGTGTCTAACGCCATCACCAGTATATAGGAACCATGCTCTTCAGTGTTTGACTAGGTACTTTAGTGTTTTAGTTTAACTTTTCACTAGGTAGTAACCCGCTGAGGTACCTATATAAATGTTGAAATTATATATTTTGATTATGTATAACATAGTGTTTTTTTTACATTAAACCACATTATCGGTTATTGAATGTTAAGGATATAATATGTTTGTAAAAGCCATGAGTCAATACTAAATAATACAATACAAACATAAGTTTCCTTGGGCCATATGTGGATTTGCGGCTTACACCATTTGTTGATTCCTATTTTTTCTTTAATTTTCTCTCAAAAAAATGAAAAGAACATTCCTCGATAAAAGAAAGCAAAAAAGGATTTAGGATTCTTATTGATTGGTCCTTTTCGATTGACGTGAGCAATTTGATTCCTGTTGTAAAATCAAAAATGTATCAAATATTTTTTTCACTAAGCTTTCTTTTATCTAATTTCAATTAAGTGAACATAAATGGATTTTAGAATTACGTATCTGCGAAAACATTCACGACAAACGAACTCATATGTTCGTGAGTTCGTTCGCCGTGAATGTTTTCGCAGATTCTTGTATGTTGGTGTAATGTACTCATTACCTAAGAAAACATTCAAGGTTCGAGGTCTTTAAAAACGATCAGTGTGTTCTGAGCATCTTTGTTTTGCGTACCAATTGTAAATGTTTATGACTATCTCCATAGTGTTTATCTTGTTGGGAAAATTATCCAATATCGATGAGATGAAGATGGTATTAGACAACTAGAAAATTTAAGAAGAAGACTCTTAATATTTAGGAAAGGGTTTACTACAAAGATTTTGTTTTTGGAAACTCTCTCTTACAAATATTTTCTCTCTTTGTTTTTCTTGATTCTTGGATGATTACAAATGGTGCTAAGCACCCCTATTTATACTAGTAAGTGGAGACTACAAGTTAGTTCTACACACTTCATCTTCTACACACTTCCTTTTCTACACACTTCTTCATCCTTCTCCATTTTTCTCTAGATATTTCTTCTTCTTTTTGGGCTTCTTGGGTCTTGGGCTAATGAGGGAAAAACCCAACACAATATCTACCGCAAAGTTTGGGTCATGTATGATGACATTCTTGGTCAGTAGTGCAAGCTGCCAAAACAGAGAGAGAGAGATAGGATGTTGTTATGCTAATCATTAACAAATGGGATTTATTTATTAAAGATTAGGGTTAGCTTACTTGAGAAGCAGGGATCTGAAAACCACCGTAATCTAACATCTCATTCTCTGTTGACTTTCCTTGATGAACAACTTCAAGGACTTTGATGTAGATTTTAATGGTTAGTTTGTTCTTCTTCAGAAACCCTTTTTCTTGGAGCTTGGAAAGAGGCAGCGTCTTATAGTAACCCCAGGATAAGATCTCACTGCAGAACAATGTGCATCTGCTTTCCTCTGCAAGATTTTTAATCTTCTTAGTAAATCAATCAGATATTAATCATCACTAAGTAAAATGTTTGATATAATTTACCAGGTGATCTGAATAGCTCTTTTCCGGATTGATTCAACAAAACAAAGCAATAGCTAGCTCTCCTTTTCCATCCAAGACTCAATGAATCAGGATTCACAACTTGCAGGTACAGACACAAGTGATCAGAGCCAGACGCACCCTTGGGATGCACACAAACACACCTAGGAGAAAACCCTTTTTACATGTTAGAAAATAATAATAAAACTCAGCCAAAAAAAAGAATGTGATTTTGTTTTTTCCTATATATTTACCATTCACACCCGCTGATTGAGAAGTTAGCAGTTCTTATCTCATCATTCTTCTCGGAGAAGTTGTCTATCACCCAACTCAAGGTATGCTCCATCTCTAGATGTCTCCTTAAAAATATTGATCCGCTAGTTTTGATTTCTTGTTTCAATTCATGCATCATACATATTATATATATATATATATATATATATCAAATTTTTCCTTTTTTTCTCATCCATCTCAAAAGCTTGCATATATTAAAATTATTTGTAATAACATAATTAATCAATTTTACAGAAATATCAAAATATCTTAGTTAAAAATTTTGTTTAAATATAAATGTTAAGTAAATTAACAAATCAGTAAAATGTTACAAAAGTGAAAATTAATTAATAATACAGTTTAAAGCAATATTTATCCATTCTATAAAACTGATGTACTTTTGACCAAAAAATAAAATAAAACTGATGTACTATGAACCAAACGTGTATGTTCTTCATGTAATAACAGTTTTTGTATTGGTACATTTACAGCTTAACAATAGACAAGTGTTCCAAATAAGGCATCAGAAATCCGAAAACAAAACAGTCACACAAAAATATAAAAGAGACGATGAGTTATACCTAATTGAAGCGGTGACAGAGAGTTTTCGTAAGGTTTCAAGTTAAAAGAGGTCAACAATGATTTGTCTCATTTTCTTTTTTTTTTTGTTAAGGTGAACGGCGTCACAATCTAGGTCAAAAGCAATAATAATAATAAATGTTGAGTCATCAATCTCGACCATCCGTTTTATTTCACAAAGTAGTTTCAACCGTTGGTTAAATGGGTTTTTTCCTCTGTAAAAAGTTGCTGACGCAAACTCTGAAACCAGAAAACATAATTTTTAGATTTTGTCATTTAAAAATACGGATATTTTTTTTAAAGGCCCAAAATAATACTCAAAAGAGAAAAAAAAATGGCCCATAACAATTTCATTCAAATAGAACCAATACAAGTTGGTTGGAGCAAGTGATTCAAACAATGTGTACATGAATGAAAATTAAACTGATATGCTCTAACATTTAACATTCTCTCAGAGTGTTTATCCTGTTTTATGTTGGTCTCAAGGATGAAGAGAGCTTTTTATATCATTAAAAAGATAAAAATAATTTTGAATCAGGATACATAAGAGGAAGAGTTACTTACTTCTACAATATTAGTTAGTAAGAACAGATTACAAAGGAAAATTTAGTACTGAATAGATCAAAATGTACAAAGGGAACAGGTTCAATCATTCATGAACACGTCGTCATCATCTACAAACTATCTCATCTGACCAGCTGAAGCACTGGTAGCTGCAGACACTGGACGAGCCGTCATCTTTCTTCTCTCGGTTCTTTTGATCACTCTAAGCTTGGGAGATTTTGGTTTGGTTGTCTCCTTGTTGGACCTGTGAGTGACATGAAGATTTTAAGCAAAAGGTTACTAAAAAACAAGAGAGTTCTTTTTGAAGAAACTTACTTTTGAGGCACGAAGGGTTTGTTGAAGTTAGGCACAGGTCTGGCATGAGGAACCATCGTCTTTCTCATTTGCTTCAGATACCTCTCTTCCTCCACCTGATAGATGTTTTCAAGTATTGTTAAACTTCAGCAAAGTTTAGTGAGATATATATGTAACAAGTTGAGAGTGTGTTGTTGCATACCATTTTGGCAGCTTCACTCTCTTCACGGTATCTCTTGTACTGATTCTCCTTCTCTTTGACCTGGTGTTCCAAATTGAATTGATAATTTGTCAGTTCAAGATGTTATGTAAAGCATGTTCTTTATTGTTGAAGTGACTGTAAACCTTACTTTCTGATCAAAGTCTGCTCTCCCAACAGCTCGATGCTCTACATGGAGATCGAACGCCTGAATCTCTGTGAGTGGCTTACGTACTTTCTCTGGAACCGGGATTGGATCCCTGTGTTCATCTATAGTTAGCTTTTTGAAAACATTGATAAAGCTCCTGGACAAAAGGGGCAGCAGTAGGTTGGTTACTTACTCTTTTATAACTGGTTGTGCTTTGAAGAGCCTCTTCTGAGCTTCTTCTCTCTCCATTCTCATCCTCTCTTCCATTTCTCTTCTCATTTCATCTTCGTGCCTCACAAGACTCTCTAACTGGAACGGGTCTGGCTTTGTGCATTGCTTAGGTTCTGGTTTTGGTGGTACCACGGGATAGTCGGTTGTGTAAGGATATGGGGTTGCTTTTGGAACTCTTGCCCTCTCATCTCCTATCAGTTTCTCTGTGACTTCCATTACAAACTTCTTCTCTTTCTCAGCGCCTCGTTCCTGGAGTGCCACAAAGTAATTAAAAGAACTGTCAGTAAAAAATTGGTGGTCAGTCAAAGAAGTTGCTAGTGGGTAAAAAATACATACTTCTGTCCTTAGATTGAAGGGGTTTGGAGCAGTGATCCTTGGTAGAGGCTTTTCATGGCAAGATTCAGAGGTCAATGAGAGCTGACACAAGAAGAAAGTTGTGTCAAACATGGAATATACCACTTGCATTATTAAGACCTGTTCTGTTAGTTGAAAAATATACCTTGTCAAATGCATCTAAGACAGAGTTTGGTTTGGATATCCTCTCATCTGTAGCAAAGTGGAACTCTTGAGGTATGGTTATGTGCTTCTTGGTGTTACAAAATATGCCCATCTCTCCTTTGCTTTCAAATATCTGCATGGGTTTATTCGTTTCCAAGTTAGTTATATACGAAGTAGACATAATAATCTACACCTCTTTGAGTAGTAATACCTTTTTGTTCAAAGGTTTTGCTTTGAACTTTGGTGCCTTGTCGAGTTCCTCTTGCTCAAGTTCTGCAGTAGTTTTTGCTTTAGTAGGACGAGCTCTTAGCATTGTTTGGAGTACAGGGGGCTTTGGTGCAGTAAGGTGAGGCTTCCAATCATTATGCTGGTTGCAAGGAATACAGATGCATATCAGATGGCATTAAACGAAGTAACCAAGTGTGATATGCATATACACATACAACATTTATGTAGGCAAAGAAGAAGTCCCATACCTGCTTAGACACTTGTGTTGAAGCTATTGAAGATGTCTCTGCATGTTGGTTCGCCCTAGCCATTGTCTCAAGATGAAACTCCTGGAATGGTAAGATATGAATTAGCCTCTGGTAAAATGATTGATAGCCTCTTCTAAGGTGTCTCTACCTGAAACTCTGGTAGATGTGGTGTGCTTCTTTGTGGCGCTAAGTAACTTGCCTTACTTAAATTAAACATGGCTGACCAACGTTAAATGTGAACTGCTCATCTTTTTTTTGCAATAAATAAAAGAATATTGTCATTCTCTCTCTTTAAAGACTCCTAACCTTGTAACTTTTGTCCATAGTAGTAGATACACGAAACATACCGATCCTTTTTAGTTATGCCACTGCATCTTAGTTATAGATATTCTCTTTTGTGACACTTCATTGTTTTATTTTGTCTTTTGATTAACGTTCCATACATAAAGTTTTGATAAGTCTCACCCGTATCACGTAAACGTGTTATTGCTGCAAAAAAAATTTCAACAGCGCATTCTTTAAAAGGGAAGTCTTTGTTTGCATTAAAGTCACAATTTTGGTGAAAAACGTTCTCTGCGTGACACCTCAGCTTTTTGCAAAATAAAAGCTTCTAGTGATGTTACATCAGACACCTTACCAATAAACATTTAAAGTAAGTTTTAAAAGTGTTTCTCCTTTACTATATAGGGAATGTTGTAAATGAAATGTATATTAACTCTTTACTGTATCGAACTTGACAGATTGTAAATCTTCCAAAGCCGCCAGCATATATAAATTTGTAGACGTTGACGGAGTGTACAATGTCCATTATGCCAACTTATACACGATGTTCATAGAGCAGTTGCTGGCATTTTATCTGCCTTTTTGTATTGTCTCTATTTGTTTTATTATCATTGACATTCTGGTTCTTCTCGTTAGTTAATGTAATAATTTTGATCTATTTCATTCTTGTCTTAGCTTCTTGACTAATGGTGGTATATCACTTGTTTTATTATTATAGATAAAAAATTGATATATCACATATAAAAGTTAATTAATAAATAAAAAAGTGGTATGAGATCATTCATTGATAAAAAATATAAAAAGTAACAAATACAAAGTAGTAAAATATAAAAGATGAATCCAAAAGGAGAAACCATAAGTATTGCGCTTCAAACAGTTAGTAAGCAATGGTAGTTTTATTGCATTTTGAAAATTAAGGAAATTTCATTTATTCTTAAAAGAATTAATGCAAGACAAAAAATATATATGAAAGAATCAAAAAAAAAAGAGTGAAGTAATACAAGTAAAAAGAAAATTTAACCAATAAATATTTAAAATAATTATCATCCTATTATGTTGAAGAATCCTATATGATTCAAATTAATTCAAAATGATTTTCATTTTGTATGTGTTTTATGAAAAATCAAAATTTATAATATTAAACAAAATAGCATATGTTTTATCCTGAAATGTAAACTCATGATATTTTTAAAATGTTTTATCTTAAAAGTTAAACATGTTCTTTTTTTCAAAAATATAGTTTCTACTATTCTTTCTAGACTAACATAAAGTACCAAAATTTCTACATTTTGCTGTTAAAAGTGATACAATCTTGACTTGAACAACTATTGTACATCTAACCAAATTTTTTCACATACATATCAAAATAAAAAGAATGTATGAAGCCAAATACTTGTAATGATTTTGATAATAGATGTTTGATGTGTATTGAATCAAATATTTTGAAAATGCTATTTAATACTGAATTGGATTATGACTGCATGGATTTAAAGTTGGATTTCCACATTGATTAAACCTGATTTCATCAACAATCTTCATGGCTAGTGAATGTCAACTTTTCAAAAAAAAAATCACATTAGATCATATTTTTATCTTCCCGGCCCTTATAACAACAATCGATTAGATTTGTTCTCCACCCCTATACCTAAATCGGATCAAGATAAAGGAATACAAAAACCATATAGTTGTTTGATAGTGAACATATGATAAATGGTCGATGCATCCAAATTCAAAAATGATCTGATCAAAACTCATGGCAGTTCAAGCTCAAAAACAATCACAATCAAACAATTTTGTTCACTTTATCTGATTTTTTTTCAACATATGTTTCAAGTATCTAAACATTTTGCCTACAACTTTGAGATACATATCAAAAATGGAAAGAGAACTGACACACAAAATTGAATTAAGAATACAATTGGTATAAGTTCATTCACCAATAAAAACTATTAAAATATATAAAAAGCAATAAATATGAAAGGTACATTGTGAAGGAGTAACCATAAATATTCGTTTGAAACAATTAGTTACCAATAGTGCTTCTGTTCAAATTTTAAAACTTAAAAAATATCTTAATGAAAACAAGACGAGAAAAATAAGAAAAGAATGGCGAAACAAGAAAGAAAACTTATTCAAATCACTTGAAATAATTATGGTGAAGAATCCTCTATGGATCAAACTAATTCAAAAGAAATTTCAATTAGTATCAGTTTCATGGAATATCAAAATTTATGACATCAAATAAAATAGCATATGTTCATCCTGAAAATGAAACTCATGTTTTGTTGTATGTACTGAAGTTTTTCAGTTAACTTATTATAGTTTATGTGCTTTACATTTGTGAATTCAAGCTCAACATGCTGAGTGTAGATCGTGATTCAGGTTTGTATACTAAGAGAGTATAAAAGTAAATGCGCCAGCAGCTATATGAACAGTGCAAACAAACAACCAAAGAAGTTTCAAAGATATCTCTAGTCTCATAACATAAAAAATTTCTCAACGAAATGTTTAGCTTACAACTAAGAGAGAGAGGTTTCGTTGTGAGTTTGAAGCTGTTTTAAACCCAAGAAATCAGCAACGTTTAGCCTATAACTAAGATACCAAGATAATGAGCACGTTGAGCGAACTTGTATTGTGTCTTAGAAAGGAGAAAATTGGTGAACAAAGAAGGACTTTAACAGATTTCTTCAGGTCACTGCTCAATGTACAAAGATATTCATACGTTGGTAGAGCTTATATGGGACCTGTAGAAAAGAAAAAAAAAAAAGAAAAGAAAAGGACCGTGTCAAAACGACATATTTCTGGAAGGAACGGAGGAGAAAACTGATAAATGAGAACATACATCAAAATGGCTAGAGAGAACCAAACACATTGAAGCGGTTTAAATAGATATACTTTGGTAATAACCACTGCTGAAAGAGTACTCACTGACACTTAACCTGACTGGATTTGTCTGTGATGACCCATTTGAGTATAGGTTCTTAAGGTGACACTGAGGTATATAATCAAAAACTGGAGTGACATATTTTTCTAAGACCTAAAGTTTTGCTCAACATGTTCAACCAACAACAGGCAAAAACAAAACAAAAAAGCAGCAGATAAGATAAAAGCAAAGTAAGTAAAGGGTTACCGAGAATATACCGATGCCACTCTCCCTCAGATTGGAACTCTGAAGTCTTCTGATTCGTCAAGCTAACTAGACCTCTGTACTCAGTCACCATCTCAGGTAGGAGCCTAGCATACATGTCACTCCACAGTTTTCTTATCATTGTGTGAAGTTCCAGGTCTCTTAATTAGGACGATCTTCACCTTTTTTTTTGCAGAAAGGAACAACATTGAGCAACGCAGTATCATCAATCAAATCGATCTTCACAGATCCACCAACAAAAGCATTGTCCTTAACTCTCTCTCTTTCCACCTTCTGACGCTGATCTTTAGAGCCGTTCCCATTCGTTTCGATCTTATGGAAATAAGAAGCCATAGCTAGAGCGTGTCCACATCATCAGTTTCGATATCAGCTGACGATCTTCTCTTCTCTACAACATGGGAGTCGAGTCGTTCTCTACTGGCGGTAAAGAAACGAACTGCCCCTAAGATCAGTTAAATAAGCTCGAACCGGTTTTATTAAACCGGATGATGCGGAAAACAAACCCGGTTATATGATTTCCTCTCCTACCCGTACCGGTGCCGATTTTAATAAAGCCGGGGTATTATGGTAAAATCCAAGAATACAGCTCGAAAGCTACAAACCACTCGCTTCTCTTTTCACGCGCCATCTCTTCTTCTCTTCTTCACTGCGCGAGAGAGAGAGAGGGAAAAAGCGAAGAATACGCAGATTCAATCCAATTTAGGGTTAGAGATTCTCTTCTAATTTGGAAACCTAGTCCTGGTCCCAGATCGGACGAAGACGACGGAGTAACGAGAATGGGCGCGAATTCGATACCGACGGACGCAACCATTGATCTCGATGAGCAGATCTCCCAGCTCATGCAGTGCAAGCCCCTCTCCGAGCAACAGGTGCCCGCCACTCTCTCCGTAGATGATAAGCTCTTCCTTTGCCCTTTGACATTTTCTTCTACTTGGACTCGGGTTGTATCGAATGATTGGATCTGTTAGAGCTTTTTTATCGGATTTAATTTGGGATATTCTCGAGACACTTTCGGAAAATGTTAGATCTTGACGTATGGGGTTAGTTTGATAATGAGTTTGGCTAAAGCTTGTATTTTTATGTGCCTGGTAATGTGGGTTCTGCTGACTGCGTTGACACTTCTTGCTATGGAGCTGGTTATTTGATGTAGATGATAAGGTTTTTGATTACTTTGCATCATACCTGACCTTTTTTTTTGCGATTGATTTTCCCTGTTTGCTCTGTGTGCCAAGTAGATTTCTCTAAGTATACATATCCAAGTCATGAATATCATATGCTACCTTGTTTTTGTTTCCTTTAGGTTAGATCATTATGCGAGAAAGCCAAGGAGATCTTAATGGATGAAAGCAACGTTCAGGTTTGGTGATTGTATTTTCAATGTCGTAGACTGTGGCATTACACATGAATTCACTCTTTCAACTTTTTCTTGCAATGTAGCCTGTGAAAAGCCCTGTGACAATCTGCGGTGATATTCATGGACAGTTCCATGATCTTGCAGAACTTTTCCGTATTGGGGGAATGGTAACATCTCTTAATTACCCTTTTCGTGTATTTTGGATCTGGTGCTTTTTTTGTATTAGCTCTATAAGTTTCGTTTTTCGTCTCTTTTGCAGTGCCCTGATACCAATTACCTGTTTATGGGAGATTATGTTGACCGTGGTTATTATTCTGTTGAAACTGTTACGGTACTGACGACTTCTTTTTTTTTTTGGGTCGGAATATGAAGCATGTTGATACTCTTTCTTCTTTTTACAGCTGTTAGTCGCCTTGAAGTTGCGATACCCTCAGCGAATCACCATTCTTAGAGGAAACCATGAAAGTCGTCAGGTAGAGTTATACTTTATTATCGTCTCTCCACACCTTTTTCCACTTTTGTTGTTGGCACAAATGTTTCTCATAAAATATTCTTGTTCTCTTCAACAGACATTTGTACTCATTAGTTTGGTGATTACTACTTTCTGCCATTCTACTTTCTTATCTGACGCATGCTTTCCTTCTTTTTTCTTATGTCTGGCAGATCACTCAGGTTTATGGATTTTATGATGAATGTCTGCGAAAGTGAGTCCTCTGCAGAAATCCTTCTTCTCTAGCTGCTGTTAGTTGCATGCAAGTAATTTGTATCATCATTCGCATTGCTCTCGTCCTTATTTTTGCGGTTGCTACATGTGTATTGGTGTGGTAGTATGTCAAAACCGTCTTACATTTTTATTTCCTCCCTCACCTAGCTGTTTCTATTAATCCTTTAAGCTTGTGATTACTCGCTTATAACACTCTTATACTTATTATCTTGCACATCCAAGTTGAAGCTTATTAATTTGGGTTGTAGATTTTGCCATTTATTTAGCCAATGGTGCTTTCCTTGCAGGTACGGCAACGCAAATGTTTGGAAAATCTTTACAGACCTCTTCGATTATTTCCCACTGACAGCCTTGGTTAGTGCCTATCATGTTTCACACTTTTCTTCCTCTTTAATGACCTTGGTGTTCATATTAGTATTAAGTCCTAGATTCTTTTAATATAGACTGATCCTTTGTCTTGTACTAGCAATGTTCTTTTGAACTGAAGATTGATTTTCTATTTTGTCGTTATATTTATTTTGCTAGTGTCACATCTATTGCAAGACGTTAGTATTTTGAAAATCCAAAGTACGGAAGATCTTATGTATGGAAGATTACACGTATGACTTATCTAACTAAAATGGTGTTTTCAATACATTCTTTAGATATCAAATCGTCACATGTTATTCTATTGCAGGTTGAGTCAGAAATATTTTGCCTTCATGGTGGATTGTCTCCATCTATCGAGACACTTGACAACATAAGGAACTTTGATCGAGTTCAAGAAGTTCCCCATGAAGGGCCGATGTGTGACTTATTATGGTCTGACCCTGATGACCGTTGTGGTTGGGGCATCTCTCCTCGTGGTGCCGGATATACATTTGGCCAGGTAATTACAAATCTCTCTGACTCTCTCCTTTTAAACCAAGTGCCTAATTTACTATTGTCTTTTTCATTTTGTTACCATAGGACATATCTGAACAGTTCAATCACTCAAACAGCTTAAAGCTGATTGCCCGAGCTCATCAGCTGGTTATGGATGGATACAACTGGGCTCATGTAATAATAATTTAACTCAACCCTTCGATATTCCTTCCGTCCATGGTTTGCGAGGCTTAAGATCTTTGCTCACTATAATATTTTTTTCCCGTGTACAGGAGCAAAAGGTGGTAACTATCTTCAGTGCACCAAACTACTGTTACCGTTGTGGGAACATGGCTTCGATTCTTGAGGTTGATGACTGCAGGAACCACAGCTTCATTCAGGTCTTGCCTCAAAACCCAGATGTCTTTTCTGCTAACGAAATTAGTGTAGAAGGAAAAAACTAACTAAAGTAAAAAATTGTGTGCAGTTTGAACCAGCACCGAGGAGAGGAGAACCAGACGTTACTAGAAGAACACCAGATTATTTCCTCTGATCACCTAGACACAGAATCATCTCAGCAGCTGCCTCCACAACTGAAAAGGTCACAGTTGGTTGGTAACTCAAGAAATGTGTTTTAAGTTCCAACTTAGTCCCACCACCAGAATATAGTGTGTATTGTAGGCGAAGAAGGTCCTCTCTTATCTTCCTCTTAACCAAGAAAAAAAAAAGAGAGGTCAATGGACTGACTCGACAGTACCCCATCATACACATTGTTTGATTGATGTTATTAGCTTATTTCTTTTTTTTTCTGTGAATCAGAATGTGTTTTTTCATGTTAAAGAGATCTTTTTGTTTCGTATAATTCTTTTGGAGATTTCACTATTTTTTAGTTTACAAATCCAAAGAAGCCTTTTTCATTGGAACTCATAAACATGCGTCTAACCGAAAGTGTACATGATAAACTGATTGAGAGTGACCCTCAAACTTAACAAGCATGCATAAAATGACTCTATCTCGGACTCGTCTCCAACGCGTGCCAAAATGAAAACAAATTTGCACTGTTAAGTTATTGAATCTTTTTTGACCAAAAAAGAAGTTATTGGATCCTTTTTCTCAAAAAAAAAAAAGTTATTAGATCTTTTTTGTTCTAAAGTTATTGGTAAACAAAAATGCTAGTTTTTCTGCGAAAATGAATGTTTTTATTAAATTAGAAAATAAAGTAGTGGTTGTAGACAACATTTAGGTGTTACCTTATAAATATGGGTGGATGACATAGAAGCCCTAATAATATATTTGTTAGAGATATACATATTTCGGCACGGCACGATGCATCCATCAGATATTCGCCGACGAATAGGATTATGCTATTTCATATTTGATATCTTTTAAAAAAAAAAAAAAAATATTATCAAATTATATTATATTTTTAAAATAAAAAGGTAAAACAAAATAAATAAAAAAATAGTAATAATTACAAAAAATAAAAATTTTTAAAAATTATATTTTTAACATCGTCAGCAAACATTAAATCCAAAATCGTAATCCCTAAACCCTAAATCCTTTGGATAAATCTTAAATTCTAAATCAAAAACACTAAACACTAAAACACTCAAGGGTTTAGGGTTTAAGATTTAAGGTTTATGGTTTAGTGTTTTAGTGTTTTTTGTTTAGAATTTATCCAAGGGTTTAGGGTTTATGGATTAGAATTTAAGGTTTAGTATTTTGCTGACGACGTTAAAAATATTTTTTTTTTGTAATTACTACTATTTTTTTTTTACTTTTTTATTTTAAAAACATAATATAATTTGACTATATTTTGTTTCCTTTTTGAAAGATATCGAATATGAAATAACTCAATCATATTGGTTGTTCACCCTAGGGTCTAGGTTCAGTTATTGAAAATATTGGAGGAGGCATAATTGGTCTCTGATACTCTGGTAAAAGGAAAAAGGAAATAACAAACAAAAACAAACAAAAAATATCCACAAATATTTTGAACCTGTCAATATAAAACAAAAAAAAAGTCCACAAATCGACCTAATATATCACTCATTTACTCATATAATCATATCATGGATCCAGACCTTAACAATTGCTAAAATGAAGACATCAGTACTTCCAACATGATTTACTAGTTTATCTTCGCTTAGATAATTATCCAACTTCAAATATATCAAATATAATCTCTTCCCATCAAATTTTTCATACACCATTCTAGTAGTAATAATACTCAAACTTGCTCATTGCCTTCTGACTTGTTTGACCTTCCATGTGGTTAATATCCATCTACATGAAAATGGAGATAACAAATATATTAGTATACTAAAAGTATTATACAGATAATAGAAAAAAAAACTATATTGATAAAAATATGGTGGTAAATAAAACAATAACGAATCAATGGCAATATAACACAAAACAATAGAGAAGTGAAGAGAAAAATAATACAACTAGACTTGTGAAAGTTTAAGGTATGAGTAATTAAGAAGGGACTTCCATTCTTTATATTGAGAAGTTTGAGGAGGAATTATATATTCGCAAATATTTAACATTCGTTAATGTGTATACTTTGGCTAATCAATATAACGTTTTTATTTAAGCGTGTTCTCAGTAAATTGTATGATATTATAGTTTATGTACAAATATCACATATTTTTTTATCATGTTACTAATTCCAAAATCTTTTCTTTTTTGCTATTAGTAACCAAATTGACCCTCTCCTACTTATATATATGCATCTCGTATATGACACGCTACACACGCAAAGGGTTGACTTTCTTTTGGGAGTAAACGAATAGTTGTTTATTTAGAAAATTACAAAATAACAAAAAAACTGATAAATAATTGTGAAACAACTAGTATATAGAAAACGAGTGAAAGAAAAAAACAGAAACGTCCTTATCATTTGCTAGGTCAATTCTATAGAACAATAGATATTTAAAAGATGCCAACAAGAAGACCCAGAATTAATGAAGCCGCCCGAAAGGATATTATATATATATATATATATATATATTGGTAATAATTCGAAGAGAAAAACGTTCAACATAGAACACAAAACATGTTTGACATCCCCAAAAATAAAAATTCTCAAGAAAAAAGAAATGAGAAGTATGTCAAACTACGATCGTTTGTACACTTTAGTCTTAATTATGTTACCTGCTTTATCAATCTCTACCAACACTCTGTCGTCCACAGAATCTCTCACTGTCGGAAGCAACAAAACCATCGTATCTTCTGGCGAAACCTTCGAGCTTGGTTTCTTCAATCTCCCCTCAAGCTCTCGTTGGTATCTCGGGATTTGGTACAAGAAGATCCCTACGAGAACTTACGTGTGGGTTGCGAACAGAGACAACCCTCTCTCTAACTCCAACGGAACTCTCAGAATCTCCGACAACAACCTCGTCATGTTTGACCAATCCGGAACATCTGTTTGGTCAACCAATCGGACCAGAGGAGACGCGGGATCTCCACTGGTTGCGGAGCTCCTCGATAACGGTAACTTCGTGCTCAGACACTTGAACAATAGCGATCAGGATGTGTTCTTGTGGCAGAGTTTCGATTTTCTGACGGATACTCTACTCCCGGAGATGAAGTTGGGTTGGGATCGCAAAACCGGATTGAACAGACACTTGAGATCATGGAGAAACCCAGATGATCCGTCGAGCGGAGACTTCTCGACGAAACTAGAAACCACCAGAGGATTCCCTGAGTTTTACGCATGGAACAGAGACGAGATAATCTACAGGAGTGGTCCGTGGAGTGGGAACCGGTTCGGAAGTGACGTACTCGACATGAAACCGATCGATTACTTAGGTTTCAATTTCACAGCGGATAACGAACAGGTGACTTACTCGTACCGAATCACCAAACCTGACGTTTACTCGAGAGTCATCCTAAGCTCCGCGGGGTTATTACAGCGGTTCACTTGGATCGAGACGGAACAGAGTTGGAGACAGTTGTGGTATTTACCAAGGGACCTATGCGATGACTACAGAGAGTGTGGTGATTACGGTTACTGCGATTTGAACACTTCGCCGGTTTGTAACTGTATCCAAGGGTTTGAGACGAGGAATAACCAAACAGCTGGTTGCGCGAGGAAGACGAGGCTGAGCTGTGGCGGTAAAGATGGTTTTGTGCGGTTGAAGAAGATGAAGTTGCCGGATACTACGGTGACAGTTGTGGACAGTGGGGTTGGGTTGAAAGAATGTGAAGAGAGGTGTTTGAAGGATTGTAACTGCACGGCGTTCGCTAATATGGATATTCGTAACGGAGGATCAGGTTGTGTGATTTGGAAGGGTGATATTTTCGATATCCGAAACTTTCCTAATGGAGGTCAGGATCTCTACGTCAGACTAGCCGCTGCTGATCTCGGTTAGTTCTTTGTCCTTCGCATTTTTTTTAAGTTTTTTTTTTTTGATTAAAAGTTTATGAGCCAAAGTCGTATGAAAAGTTTATGAGCCTAAGTCGTATGGAGTTTGTGAATACTCTCACGAAGGGACCAAAGATAGGTTCCAACTTTAAAAAAAAATGGTTTTACCTCTTATTTTCCGGGAACCGGCACAATGTAAATAGTCCATTCTAACAAAAATTGAATCTGAGTGGCGTAGTGCCTACTAGACACTCATTTACCACTAGATCAACAGCTTGTTGCTGATTGGTTCCAACTTCCAAATGCAGCGTAGGTTTTGTGCAGCGCTTATATTACTGACAGGGAAGAGCAAACCGACCAAGATTAGTATTGTTTACGAAGTTATGTTTAGGTTTTACCATTTTCTTGGATACAATGCAACAGTCCATGACAATTATATTCTGGTTGTTTTTTCATATAATGTTTAGTCATAGAATATCAAGTTTACACTGGTGGGGCTTTTTTTTTTCATTATTACTTAGAAGAAAATATATTCCCTTGCTTTTTTTGTAACAGTGGACAAGAGAGGCAAGAGGGGAAAAATCATAGCTTTGAGTATTGGAGTGACCATTTTTCTTCTTTTATGTTTCATTATCTTCCGGTTTTGGAAAAAGAAGCAGAAGCGATCAATAGCAATTCAAACACCTATTGGTAAATCAATAAATTTTATTTTCCTTTAGTTTTGTCAATATAATTTCGAAATTCAATATGTGTTGATTTTGCTGTCTGGATGAAACAGTTGATGAAGGGAGAATCGAAGATTCACTGATGAATGAACTGGCAATAACAAGCAGGCGCTACATATCCAGAGAAAACAAAACTGATGATGATCTAGAGCTTTCATTGATGGAGTTTGAAGTTGTTGCCTTGGCAACAAACAATTTTTCTAACGCCAACAAGCTTGGAAGAGGTGGTTTCGGTACTGTTTACAAGGTAAAAAAAAAGTGTTTCAGAACTTACTGAAAATCTATCACCGCACAAGGGTTTCATTGTATTAATTAAATGTATGGACCTAATAGGGAAGGTTACTTGATGGGAAAGAAATTGCGGTAAAAAGACTATCCAAAATGTCTTTACAAGGGACTGATGAATTCAAGAACGAGGTTAAACTAATTGCGAGGCTTCAGCACATAAACCTTGTCCGACTTATTGGTTGTTGCATCGATAAGGGGGAGAAGATGTTGATCTATGAGTACTTGGAGAATCTAAGCCTTGATTCTCATATCTTTGGTTAGTGACTCAAATTAAACAGCTTCTATTCTAAACAAGATAACACGTTTTTTGGTTTTGGTTTGATTTGTAGACATAACCCGACGCTCTAACTTAAATTGGCAAATGAGATTTGATATTACCAATGGTATTGCTAGAGGACTTGTATATCTTCACCGAGATTCACGTTTTATGATTATCCATAGAGACTTGAAAGCAAGTAATGTGTTGCTTGATAAAAATATGACTCCGAAGATCTCGGATTTCGGAATGGCCAGGATCTTTGGAAGGGATGATGCTGAAGCTAATACGAGGAAGGTGGTAGGAACTTAGTAAGCAATCATTTTCCAAAACAATAAATTATATATATATATATATATATATGAGCTTTTTGTCTTTAATCTCAGTTCGAAAGAAGACATATGAGTTAAATCTTTGTTATGCAGCGGTTACATGTCTCCAGAATATGCAATGGACGGGATATTCTCGATGAAGTCGGATGTTTTCAGCTTTGGGGTTTTGCTCCTCGAGATTATAAGTGGCAAGAAAAATAACGGATTCTACAACTCAAACCATGACCTTAATCTCCTCGCCTTTGTAAGATAAGAACAACTTGAAATCGATATAGTTCTGATGATTACACTAAAAAAAAAACATTTCATCTTTTATGCACAGGTGTGGAGGAAATGGAAGGAAGGAAAATGGCTAGAGATCCTAGACCCGATCATCATAGATTCTTCATCGTCAACGTGCCAGGCACATGAAATCTTAAGATGCATACAAATTGGTCTCTTGTGTGTTCAAGAACGTGCTGAAGACAGGCCAGTGATGGCTTCAGTAATGGTGATGATTGGAAGCGAAACTATGGCTATTCCTGACCCTAAACGGCCGGGTTTTTGCGTTGGGAGAAATCCTCTTGAGATTGATTCGTCGTCAAGTACACAGGGCAACGATGAATGTACAGTGAACCAAGTAACACTCTCGGTCATTGACGCTCGATAGTTTTGAGCATTACCCACTCACTATGTTTATATGCATGTTATTTTCGATGCAAGTATGAATAGCAAAGTTTTACTACATGATTCGATACCATGCTCTTTAAACTTTGAATTTACTAATTTAGACGAAGATTCACTACATAGTTTGTAGAATTTGGATTTAAATCGAAAACTACTAAAATAACTATCGAGACGAAGACCAAAGCATAAATTTACATGATAGGCTTATATAAAACAGCAATATGCACTTTTAGTTTAAAATAGTTAGGTAATTTTCAGATGTCGATGTTACTGGGAAACTTACATTAGTTATTTGTTGGATACGGAGTAGACGTGTTTTTTTTTTTTTGTTACAGGCATGCTGCCAACTGAAAGCCATCGGAAAAAATTATAGATAGTGAGTTGGCAAAATAGCAACTTACAAGTATGAAATTAGTAGATTGGACCATTTATAATTTTAATTGGTAAATAGGTCATTTAGTAAAAGAGAGCAATGAATCCTGACTGTTTTGGATTATTGATCTATGAACTTGTGTCTAACCGAAAGTGTACAGCAGTACAGGATAAACTAAACGGGAGTGATTTTCAGATTCGTTTCCAACGCGCGCGTGTAAGTGATCCTAACACTCGGTGATTATTCTAAAATTTGAGAAATGTTTTTTTGGGCCCCGAAAGTGTATGACCAAAATGAAAATAAATGTATATACCGTCGGAGAAATACTCTAAGATAACATTAAAATTTTTTTTTGTCGCAAATATATCTTTAATGTTAACTAGGACTAATCCAAACTTTAGAATTTAGAGTTAAGCTGTGGAGATTTAGGATTGAAGTTTAAAATTTTATAAAATACAAAATAAATATTAAAAATTTGAAAATAAAAATTTGAAAAATAATTTCAAAAAATATTTTCAAATTATAAAAAGAAAATTTGAAAAGAAAAAAAATATTCAAAAAATAATTTTAAAAAAAGTTATAAAAAAGTTCGAATTTGAAAACATATAATATAAAACTATAAAAAAGAAATTTTTTATATCTAGGGTATTAGGGTTATTTTCTTCTTTTAGAATCTATTTTGTGACAAAAACTTGAAAATTGTCTATTTAGGAGAATTACCGTATCTATTAAGTTATTGGTTTTTTTTGTTCTAAAGTTATTGGTAAACAATGATGTTGGACTTTCCAGTAAAAACAAATATTCTTATTAAATTAGTAAATTAAGTTGTAGCTGTAGATAGGTGTAAGGTGTTACTTTATAAAGAGTGGTGGATGAGAAAGAGTATTTGCAAGATATTTATATTTTTCCTTCACGGATCAAATAAAGGAAATTAGGATGCCTAGCAACCATCTATCCGCTATTTAGCACACTACCAAGAACCCACATTTCAGACACTGTTGATAATTATGGAGGACACTGATACTCCTATACTTCATATTCGGTGTGTATAGGCAAAATATATCTCAAAGATACGATAGGATTTGTAACAGGATTTGTCAGACCAAAATTACAACCCTTCTCTTGTTTACTATTTTAAAATTCTAAATTTTCAGTTTTTTTCTTTATTCCATCATATACCAACCAATCCAAAAAGTCTCCCAACCTCTCTCCTCTCAAAAACATCTCCAATCCATCAAACAAGTCCTAGATTCTCTATCTGAAGACACCAAATAGAACAAGACGAACAACAAGTAGATACCATCAGATCCTCCCCTTTGGCAAACTTATTGAGATACCTGAAAAGCCTTCTTTCTCAGAACGATTTGGTTGATTCATCATTTCCAAGCAGCTAAAGGTCGCGAAGAAACATGAGGCGTGGTTATTTTTTGCCTGAAAACTAGTAAGATTTTCACTTTGAGAATTCGCATACCTGACTGGCTTGAACTGCATGAAGTTACCTAATTGATCCAGGTAACGTCTTGGAATTTTTTTCGCCAAGTCGGAGGATGCCGATGAAGATGACGACACACCAAAGAATTCATCTGCGAAACTAAGCATGATCTCTGGTCATGCAAGAGAGATTGAAATCGAGGCTAAGGTAAATAGTTTCAGAATTTTATACACTAAATCCGTTATCAAAAATATTACTTGGATAACTTTTTGAGTAACTGCTATTTTTAACTCTAACAATACACCTCTATATATGTACAAGTTAGATGCATTATATGAGGCGATTGAAGATCCGAAATTGTTTTGTCTGACGAGGATGAAAGACGTTAAGATGGAGAATGTACAATTGTTTTGTCTGACGTGGATGAAAGACGTTAAGATGGAGAATGTAATATTGATGTGTGAAATGGCAATTTTGAAACCTAGCAACTGTAAAGCAAAAACCGAGGTTGTGGAAAACAATGGTGTATATCTAGAATACGTTGTGGTTGTTGTGAGGGAATATGACGAGGATGTAAGAAGTTGTTATAAGAATGTACCTTAACCTATTAACATATCTAACAACACTATAACAATTTGATAATATTTCTACATGTATCATTGAATTTAGATTTTTGAGATTTGTTGTTGAATGGTTAACTTATTTAATAACAGATAACAACTTATTTATCAACTTGCTATTAATCTTGAATATGTTAATAATGCAAAATTTTATAATTAATAGCAAGTCTCATATA
>NC_027750.1:14112947-14137385 GCF_000695525.1 Brassica oleracea var. oleracea | reverse complement strand
TTAACTAACATGTAAGCAGCAATTTAACTAATTTTATATTGATATGCTACTATTATATATCATATAACGTAAATAATGTGTTAGCAATGCAAATATAAAATTAGTTGTCCATAGCCTAACTTAAAACAAGTTTTGGTGATACTGAGTCATTTAGACGTCTAACCTTTCTTCTTGCGGGCTAAAGTTATGGTTAGCTCGGGTTTGCCTATTTTATCCGGTTAACAACATTTTTAAGTATTTTGTATTTCCTTTTGTTGAAACTAATATTATGTTTAAAAAAAACACATAATTCTGTTTACTCTTAATAGTAATTCTATGTGTCATCTACCATTCTCTATTTTATTATTAGACTCTTGTTATGTATATTGTTCATATCTAGGTTGTTAAATGTCCCTGAGTTTGTATTCTCAAGTTGTTATCCGTGTTGGCAAATAAAATATTGTCTATCACTTTATATGTATGGCTAAGTCAATTGCCACCACTTTTAGGAATGATATATTTGAATCCTTTGTAACCGGCTAAATATGGTCTACGCAATCTAAGATTTAATTTATATGTCCATGATATATTGTAGCCATCCATTACTTTAACTAATAAAAAAGATAGGCTAAAACCTTTCATTTTAATTAAATATGTATGGCTAAGCTAAAATGCAAATAACCATCATTTTGAAGAATAATATATTTGAATCATCTATGCCAGCTAAACTCCTCTATACACAAGCTAAGATTTAATATATACATCTATGCTATATTGTAGCCATGTAATTATCATATTATCATAGCATAACTTTTTGATATATCATATTAGAAATTTTTAACTTACTGTAACTATCATCAATATATGAGTTTAACATTTTCAATACGAATTAGCTAGGTTGACCTCCTCAAGCTCATCTCTAAACATGTTTTAAAAGATTAAGCAAATCAAGATTAAGCAAACTTGTTTGAACTCAATATAAGAAAACTAACTATGATCTTTGTGTTAGTTCATATTGCGTCACTGATAAGCAAATCAATATTTTAATGTGTATGGCTAAGTTAAAATGTAAATAACCATCATTTCAAGAATAATATATTTGAATCATTTATAACCGACTAAACTCCTCTATACACAAGCTAAGATTTAATATATACATCCATTATATATTGTACCTGTCTAATTACCATATTATCATAGCATAGCTCTTTGATACATCATATTATAAGTTTTTAACTTATTGTAACTATCATCAATATATAGTACTCGAAGAATTTAGCAGTTTCAATACACATTATTTAGAACTTCTCAAGCTCATCTCCAAACCTGTTTTGCAAGATCAGTTCATTATGTGTCACTGAAAAGAATATAAAACAACTAACTATGATCTTTGTTTGTGTTAGTTCAGATCTTGTCACTGAGTTTTTGTCAGAGTATGGTGAAGTAGACCAGATCCATATTTTGATTAGCTGGCTAAACGAATAACAACCATATACACGACCAGACAGCCAGCTAATTCTGAGACGGTACCGTCTTGATTGTTGGAAAAATGACCCGAAGAATTTTTTGTACGATAGAGAATGAACTCTGGTAGAGAGAACTCATAATCTTGTTCGGGACTGTGATAATGATGATGTATGGTTGGATGCGCTCAAGTGTTTATGTAGAGGAAGAAAATGGAAAAAAGAAGCAAGGAAATTCATGATCTTCTTTGGTTGTTCGCAACTCATGAACTCCTAAAGAAATAAGCTGAGAAACTTATGAACTCATGAAATTGTTCAGAATTCATGATTTTTTTTTAAATTTTGTTTATATTCATCAGGCAAATGTAAAAAAAAACAGAAGATGTAGAAAAAAACAACGATAATGAAAGAGAAAACAAGTATTTTTGTTTAATATAACCAAATCTATACTAAATCTTTGTCAAATATCGGCAAATCTAATAAAATATTCCCAGCTAACCTATTAATTGTACTTTCCTATAGGACACAAGTTCTATCCAAAACTTTTGAGGCTAATTTCGTCATTACATATTACCCATTATGCCAACAAAATTACAAGTTTTACTGTTCTTAGTACGTAGCTAATATCATAAGTTTTCTTTGGTTTTAAGCAAATTATCTAATCAAATAATTGTGTTTTTATTTTAGTTTTGATTTTTGGTCACATCTTTACTAAAACTGTATTTTGATTTTCTTCATATGTTCTATCTATATTATGTTGTAGTTGTTTTTTCTCCGATTTTTTTTTTTTCAAATTTCCATTACATAATTTTCGAAATGGTGTATTTGGCAGTATATTTTCTGGATTAATATATAACTCTATAAATTGGCAATCACTCTATATTAGTTAGTATAAATAGTTATATTTACACATTTTTAATAAATGATGTTTTTGATATCAAAAATTATGCCGTTCTTTAATTTTCATCTAGTAAACTATTTTGTTTTGTGAAAAAAAAACTATTTTGTTTTATATGAAAATATTATATATTACAGAAGATATTAATATACTTTTTGCTAATTGTATATGTCAACATAAATTTTTATTTTTGAGCCTAAATCCTGCCACAAAAGATGAGGAAGGTTATGGCAGGATATTAATATACTTTTTGCTAATTATATTAGTCCTTTTTATTCAAACCGACCAAACCCATTGAATAGGGTTAACGAGTTCTCCAAATCCACCAAAGTAAGTCTCAGCACAATCTACTGACATACAGCAAAACCTCTCTCTCGCCGGATCTGAGTTTCGCTGAGGCAACTGTGATCGCACCTTTTTCCCGTGGTGGTGTGGTGGGAAGGAAGAGAGTGATTCAATTTGCTTTAATTATACAGTCCAAGCAGAAGCTGCCAAAGCCTACTTGTGGGCTCTACCTTTTTTTCTATAAAGTATATATATATATATATATATATAGTATTTATAAACGTAAATACATGTATATCATAAACTTTATTATAATAAAAATATATAGCTTGGATACGGTCAACGGATTCCTAAATTGCCCATAAGTTTGTTTTTGACTAAAAGCCTATAAATTTCTTTCAAACAATATGCTTACAAAGTTATGTTTTCATTGGCAAAATTATTAAAAATTAACAGAATGCTTAAATTAAATAATTGATTCCTACATTTTATACCACAATTGGTTTTGATAATATCTATACTATTAAAACGTAAATAATAACTTCTTTCATATGTAATACTTTAAAATATATCATCCTCCACATAAATATAGGCATTATAGATTTATATTAATACATATAAATTACATTAATAATGATAGATTTTGTTATGATATATGACAAAAATTTTGTTGTTTAAACTAAAATGTTTTAGATCTAGTAATCTAACTAAAAATTAATTAAATTAATTAACAAAACACAATATTAAAATATAATAGAAAACATGGTTGTATACAACTTTAGATATTGGTTGGTGCTGATCTCAGCCTAGAAAGAAACATATATCAATATTTTTGTGGATTTGTACATAAGTTTTGTGGATTTTATACCCAAATTATGTCCTAAGCGAATATTTTGTTTCTCTCTTACCAAACTACTGTATATCATTCCTTGTGGTAAAACGCACCATAATTTCTTATATAGTAAGAAATCATTTGTCATTAACATGTTCACACTATGTTTATCACGTGATAGTCTCACATTGATTTCAATTTGATTACGGTGACGTGTCGGTTTTATAGTCATAAATAAGTCATTTAACAATTAATGTGTTCACAATACTAATTTTTTAATTCCACCGTAGACAATTTAATGTGTTCACGCTAATTGTTTTTAACCAACTCATTTTTAGTTATTGCATTTCTAACATTTGTATTAATGAACCTAAATTATCTCTGTACAACTACTGAATAATATCATTTTGAAAGAAAGAAATTATACAATAAATTATACAATCATTAAGATCCGCATCAACTAAAGTGTTGAATGACAATGTTTTTAGAAATTAAAAGTTTCGTACCTTGCTGAACTTTGCCATTGTTGAGACTTCTGTATACGAAGACAATAAATAATTGTGATTAGTTATGAATTAAAGAAACTGAGGTAAAAAACACCACACATAAAGTCTTATTTTTAATTTAGCCAAATATTGTTTTTTTACGAAGTTTTCCTATCAGACCAAATATTAGTAACATAATCAGATTGCTAGAAAAAAATCAGAAATCAGAAAAGCTTTAAAAGAAAAGAAAATTCGTGAAATCGATTGAAAAACAAAATTCAAGTGCCGAGTTAAGATATCATATTATTTTCCACACAACGCTAACACTTTTCACTCGTTTGTATCGTGTTTTTATTTTATTTACCAAGAATAATTTATAACGAAATACACATTATTGGTTACAAACTACGTTAATTTTGCAACATGCCCAACAATATTGACACGACGGCCAAACATTTTTATTGGTACTCTTAAAGTATTGTCTAATAATTATGTATGTTAAATAAGTCCAGAATATTTGTTTTACAATTATTCTATTTTGTTTTATATTAGTAGAAAATAATAAATTTGGGTAAAATATCTGAATCCGAAGAACCAAACCAAACTAGATTTGAAAGTTATACTAAAGACAAACTAAAACTGATTAAGTACTCAAAAAGATCCGAGAGTTTAATAGTTAGAAAACCAGACCTCAATCTGGTCCAAACCAAAATATTTTAGATACCAAAAATATCTAAATCATAATTATATATTTAATATGTTAATTATTTTAAATTTTATATCTATTAGATATTCAAAATTATGAAAATATCTAAAAATTATCATCACTGTCACAAGTAAATATCTAAAAATAACAGAAAAATGTTCAAAATACTCAAAGTATTTATTTTTTCTCCATCCAAATATTTAAATTGAATTATTTAAAAATATTTAGTCTTAGATTATTCAAATTTTTATGTTTATATTATTTTATTTCAAATTTTTAGGATTTAAGTATATTTGGATTTTTGTTAAAAAATACATAATTAAAATGGATACTCGAACTCGAATCCAAACCGAATCCTTAATGATTTGAACCAAATCCAAATCACAATTTGTAAATATTCAAATACAATTTAAATTTCAAACTCTAAAAATCCAAAATCTGAATAAAACAACTGAATCAGAATGTGTATATAAAAACGCTTTTGAAATAACCCACAAAATATTTTGGTTTGGACCAGATTCAGGTCTAGTTTTCTAACTATTAAACTCTCGGATCTATTTGAGTAATTAATCAGTTTTACGAGATCTATTTGAGTAATTAATCAGTTTTAGTTTGTCTTTAGTATAAGTTTCAAATCTAGTTTGGTTTGGTTCTTCGGATTCAGATATTTTACCCAAATTTATTATTTTCTACTAATATAAAGCAAAATAGAATAAGTGTAAAACAAATATTCTCGACTTATTTATCATACATAATTATTAGACAATACTTTAAGAGTACCAATAAAAATGGTTGGCCGTCGTGTCAATATTGTTGGGCATGTTGCAAAATTAACGTAGTTTGTAACCAATAATGTGTATTTCGTTATAAATTATTCTTGGTAAATAAAATAAAAACACGATACAAACGAGTGAAAAGTGTTAGCGTTGTGTGGAAAATAATATGATATCTTAACTCGGCACTTGAATTTTGTTTTTCAATCGATTTCACGAATTTTCTTTTCTTTTAAAGCTTTTCTGATTTCTGATTTTTTTCTAGCAATCTGATTATGTTACTAATATTTGGTCTGATAGGAAAACTTCGTAAAAAAACAATATTTGGCTAAATTAAAAATAAGACTTTATGTGTGGTGTTTTTTACCTCAGTTTCTTTAATTCATAACTAATCACAATTATTTATTGTCTTCGTGTACAGAAGTCTCAACAATGGCAAAGTTCGGCAAGGTACAAAACTTTTAATTTCTAAAAACATTATCATTCAACACTTTAGTTGATGCGGATCTTAATGATTGTATAATTTATTGTATAATTTCTTTCTTTCAAAATGATATTATTCAGTAGTTGTACAGAGATAATTTAGGTTCATTAATACAAATGTTAGAAATGCAATAACTAAAAATGAGTTGGTTAAAAACAATTAGCGTGAACACATTAAATTGTCTACGGTGGAATTAAAAAATTAGTATTGTGAACACATTAATTGTTAAATGACTTATTTATGACTATAAAACCGACACGTCACCGTAATCAAATTGAAATCAATGTGAGACTATCACGTGATTAACATAGTGTGAACATGTTAATGACAAATGATTTTTTACTATATAAGAAATTATGGTGCGTTTTCCCACAAGGAATGATATACAGTAGTTTGGTAAGAGAGAAACAAAATATTCGCTTAGGACATAATTTGGGTATAAAATCCACAAAACTTATGTACAAATCCACAAAAATATTGATATATGTTTCTTTCTAGGCTGAGATCAGCACCAACCAATATCTAAAGTTGTATACAGCCATGTTTTCTATTATATTTTAATATTGTGTTTTGTTAATTAATTTAATTAATTTTAGTTATATTACTAGATCTAAAACATTTTAGTTTAAACAACAAAATTTTTTGTCATATATCATAACAAAATTTTTTGTCATATATCATAACAAAATTTTTTGTCATATATCATAACAAAATTTTTTGTCATATATCATAACAAAATTTTTTGTCATATATCATAACAAAATTTTTTGTCATATATCATAACAAAATTTTTTGTCATATATCATAACAAAATTTTTTGTCATATATCATAACAAAATTTTTTGTCATATATCATAACAAAATTTTTTGTCATATATCATAACAAAATTTTTTGTCATATATCATAACAAAATTTTTTGTCATATATCATAACAAAATTTTTTGTCATATATCATAACAAAATTTTTTGTCATATATCATAACAAAATTTTTTGTCATATATCATAACAAAATTTTTTGTCATATATCATAACAAAATTTTTTGTCATATATCATAACAAAATTTTTTGTCATATATCATAACAAAATCTATCATTATTAATGTAATTTATATGTATTAATATAAATCTATAATGCCTATATTTATGTGGAGGATGATCTATTTTAAAGTATTACATATGAAAGAAGTTATTATTTAGGTTTTAATAGTATAGATATTATCAAAACCAATTGTGGTATAAAATGTAGGAATCAATTATTTAATTTAAGCATTCTGTTAATTTTTAATAATTTTGCCAATGAAAACATAACTTTGTAAGCATATTGTTTGAAAGAAATTTATAGGCTTTTAGTCAAAAACAAACTTATGGGCAATTTAGGAATCCGTTGACCGTATCCAAGCTATATATTTTTATTATAATAAAGTTTATGATATACATGTATTTACGTTTATAAATACTATATATATATATATATATATATACTTTATAGAAAAAAAGGTAGAGCCCACAAGTAGGCTTTGGCAGCTTCTGCTTGGACTGTATAAAGCAAATTGAATCACTCTCTTCCTTCCCACCACACCACCACGGGAAAAAGGTGCGATCACAGTTGCCTCAGAGAAACTCAGATCCGGCGAGAGAGAGGTTTTGCTGTATGTCAGTAGATTGTGCTGAGACTTACTTTGGTGGATTTGGAGGACTCGTAAACCCTATTCAATGGCCTCAGCTTCGCAAAAGACGACGCCATGTGCTCACCACGGAGCCTCTGCTCCGCCTCCTCCGAAACTCCTCTCCGCTGTGGAGTCCGTACTCCGCCCTGTCGATTCGATCGCTGACACGGCCAAGAAACCTGCGAACAAAGGTATACCAAATCTCTACCTCTCCTAGACTGATTAACGATCTGCCTTGAGATTGATTATCCTGCGGTTGATACTGATTATCTGATGTTGGATTGTGATTTGTTTGATTTACTCTGAGTTCGTTCTTGTTGATGATAGCTAAATTGATCTCTTAAATACTGTGATATCACCAATGCAGGAATCTCTGTAACGCCAAGGTCGGAAACAAAGCACCCGTTGGATCCTCTATCTGCTGCAGAGATATCAGTTGCTGTGGCCACTGTTCGCGCCGCTGGTGCTAACCCTGAGGTGGGGGGAAACACTCTCAAACCTCTTTCCTGAATCATTGATTTCAACTGGTTTTCTTTTGGCAGGTTAGGGATAGTATGCGTTTCATCGAGGTGGCGTCAGTGGAGCCAGAGAAACATGTTGTGGCGCTTGCAGATGCTTACTTTTTCCCTCCCTTCCAGCCATCATTGCTTCCAAGAACTAAAGCTGGACCTGTGATCCCTATGAAGCTCCCTCCAAGGCGAGCGAGACTTGTTGTCTACAACAAGACTTCTAATGAGACAAGTGTGTGGATCGTGGAGTTGTCTTCGGTTCATGCTGTCACTCGGGGCGGGCATCACAGGGGGAGAGTGGTTTCCTCGCAAGTGATACCTGATGTCCAGCCACCCATGGTATGTCATAAGAAAAGTTTAATCATTTAGATGCTGTTTTCGTTCTAGAGTTTCTCAGTTAGAGTATTGTGATTTTAGGATGCGGAAGAATATGCGGAATGTGAAGCGATTGTCAAAGACTTCCCTCCATTCATTGAGGCAATGAAGAGGAGAGGTATCGATGACATGGATCTTGTGATGGTTGATCCCTGGTATGTTTATAACATCTTTGTTAGCTGCTGAAAGTTGTAAATTAAGGTTTATTTTTTCCTGAACCTGCCTCTGAACTTATTGTGCAGGTGTGTGGGTTATCATAGTGAAGCTGACGCTCCTAGTCGTAGGCTTGCGAAGCCTCTTATATACTGTCGAACTGATAGTGACTGCCCAATGGAAAATGGCTATGCTCGTCCAGTTGAGGGAATTTATGTTCTTGTGGACATGCAAAACATGGTGGTGATCGAGTTTGAAGACCGTAAGTTTGTGCCACTTCCCCCACCTGACCCTTTGAGGAATTATACACCAGGTGAGAGCAGAGGGGGTGTTGATAGAAGTGATGTTAAGCCTCTCGAGATTATTCAGCCTGAAGGTCCAAGTTTCCGTGTAAGGGGTTACTTTGTCGAGTGGCAGAAGGTAGTTTTCCAGACATATCCTAATCGAAACCAGATGTTAATGCTTAAGATTACTTCTAAACTATGGCTCAACTTTTTGTTTACAGTGGAACTTTCGTATTGGGTTCACTCCCAGGGAAGGTTTAGTCATACATTCGGTAGCATATGTTGATGGCAGTCGAGGTCGAAGGCCTGTTGCACATAGGCTAAGTTTTGTGGAGATGGTTGTGCCTTATGGTGATCCGAACGAGCCACATTACAGGAAGAATGCTTTTGATGCAGGGGAGGATGGTCTTGGGAAAAACGCACATTCGCTTAAGAAGGTTTGAAATCAGTTAATGTGTTCTCATTATATATAACCAGATCTTGGTTTGCGTTTAACAATTAGGTTTTATAGGGGTGTGACTGTCTGGGATCTATCAAGTACTTTGACGCCCATTTCACAAATTTCACTGGAGGAGTTGAAACAATTGAGAACTGCGTATGCTTGCATGAAGAAGACCATGGGATTTTGTGGAAACATCAGGATTGGAGAACAGGATTGGCTGAAGTGCGAAGATCTAGGAGGCTGACTGTCTCTTTCTTTTGTACTGTGGCTAACTACGAGTATGGATTTTACTGGCACTTCTACCAGGTTAGTGGGAAACGTGATTAGTCATCTTTGGATCTAATTTCTAAAGGGAAGACAATTATATGTCCCTGGATGAGAATAAATCTTGAGTTTGGCAGCTCACAATTGTTTTAAGGCTTTAAGCCTTAACACTCTGCTTAGTTGGGGATATTGATTTACAGTGCTGAAGTGTCCACCTGAGTTTCATTTGTTTGATGATATGTATGTTGTTTCATCTTTCTAGATATTTGGAGACTAATATCAATTTTTTGTCTTACTGCAGGATGGAAAAATCGAAGCTGAAGTAAAACTTACTGGTATCCTCAGTCTAGGAGCGCTGCAGCCAGGAGAAACTCGAAAGTACGGTACTACTATTGCTCCGGGGTTGTATGCACCAGTCCATCAACATTTCTTTATCGCTCGCATGGATATGTCCGTTGACTGTAAACCTGGTGAAGCTTATAACCAGGTAAATGCCGTTCTTCTTGCTGAATACATGCATATTTTGTAGAAGTCTGTAGTGCTTGAACAATTGTTAGATACATATGGTCTGGTAGGTGATTTTAGTGAGTAGAGTCAGCTGAATGTAATTTTTTCCTGTAGGTAGTTGAGGTAAATGTCAAAGTTGACGAGCCCGGTGAGAACAATATCCACAACAATGCTTTTTACGCAGAAGAGAAGTTACTTAGATCCGAGGCAGAAGCGACGCGTGACTGCGACCCTTTTAGTGCTCGCCATTGGATTGTAAGCAATCTGTACCTTACACGATCTCGCATCAATATCCTCACTACTGTTAATATGTTTTGTCAGGTAAGGAACACAAGGACAGTAAACAGGACGGGTCAGTTAACGGGATACAAACTTGTTCCGGGGTCAAACTGTTTGCCACTAGCTCGACCCGAGGCCAAGTTTCTAAGAAGAGCTGCATTCTTGAAGCATAATCTGTGGGTTACCCGTTATGCACCTGACGAGAAGTTTCCAGGAGGAGAATTCCCAAACCAAAACCCACGTGCTGGTGAAGGTCTCGCTACATGGGTGAAACAGAATCGCTCCCTGGAAGAATCTGATGTCGTTCTCTGGTATGTGTCCTCCTCACATATAAAAACCACTTCTAGTTACCAAGATTTCAATGTGAGAATTTTGGTTTTCACAGGTATGTGTTTGGGATCACACATGTTCCTAGACTTGAAGATTGGCCGGTTATGCCCGTGGAACATATTGGTTTCACGCTAATGGTAAGTCAAATTCTTTCTTTCTGTACGCGAGTAACTTACAATCAAAATCTTAAGTAAAATGTTTTTGGGTTTTGACAGCCACATGGATTTTTCAACTGCTCACCGGCCGTAGACGTTCCACCGAATCCTGCATGCGAATTGGATGCTAAGGACAGTGAGGTCAAAGAGGTTGTAGCACCGAAGCCTCTTCAGAGTGGTTTACTTTCAAAGCTTTGAAACATGACAGACTTAGACTTCTTATAAATTGGAGACATTATTGTTGCAATTTAGTTTCGAATTGGAATCTTTTCGTGTTTGGTTTGTTGGTTGGAGACTAAAAGAGTGTTCCATATTAAAGAGTTGATTATTTTATTATGAATAGTAATCGATCATACATATTTAAGTCTCGCTAATTTAGCATATAAGCCATGTTCGTGTCGCGCGAGCTGCGACTAAGATTACGTTCGTTTACGTATCGCGCGACTTGCGACCTGCGACTAAAACTATGTTCGTTTACGTGTCGCGTGACCTGCGATCTGCGACCTGCGACCAGTCGCGCGATCAAAATTTTCTTAATTTTTAGTCGCTGTTTTTTCGGGCGACTTAAATAGGAATCCGCGACTGGTCGCGCGATCAGTCACGCGACATCAAAACGAACAACAACCTCCGACTTGCGACTTGCGACTTGCGACCAATCGCAGGTCGCATGTTACGCGACAGCAAAACGAACAATAACCTGCGACCTGCGATCAGTCGCAGGTCGCATGTCGCAGGTCGCGCGACATGTAAACGAACACGGCCATAATCGTAGCTTGAACAATATACAAAAGATTTCCTTGATGAGGAAGAAATCGGAAAATAAGGACATACAAAATATTTAACTTCTTTGATAATTTTATCCCGATTTTTATGAAATATTTCTGGAATATTCCTGAAGGTACCATAAATCGATAAACACTACAAGTCATAAAATATAAATATATATTATATATTTTAATATTTTATAGGTTTTGCATATATTTAGTGTGAGGTTTCGTTTGACCTAGAAACTATAAACACTTGGAAGCACTAAACCCTAAAATCGACAGAGCATTTTTGAACAGATGGAGAAGGCTTTCCGTTGGGAGATAAACAACTTTTCCGAAAATAAAAGTGTGATGAAGTCAGATCGTTTCTCAAGCGGCGGCTGCGAATGGTATAAAACGAGAATAATAAAGATCCTTAGCTTTCTTATACGAAACGTCTAGATAGATGTTTGAGCTGATAATTAATTTTTTTTTTTTTTTTCTGTTAGGTATCTTTGTGTTTATCCCAAGGGAAAAATTGTAGATGATCACTTGTCTCTATTCCTGAACGTTGTGAATTTTCGAAAACTGCTACCTGGATGGAGAAGACAAGCTAGTTTTAGTTTTGTTGTGTTGAATCAATCTGGCAAAGTTCTACATAGAACAGTTGGTAAAATAATGATATGATCATATCTTCAGTTTTTTTCTTTTCTTGAATTTTAGGACTTATAAGTTAGAGCACTTCAAACACTTTCTGTATTTTCCTCTATATATATAGTCAAATTATTTTATTTTAGAGAAAAAATTAGCAAAATATGTTGAACATGGTCTTATAAGCAGTGTTAATTGTGATTGATTATAGATCATGTCTTATTTGATGAAAGAAAAGTTGAAATATCCTCTTTTTTATGTACATACAGAAAAAGGCAGATTGTTCTGTGCTGAGGCTCCAAGCTGGGGTAATTCCAAAATTTTGCCTCTTACCAAGCTTCAAGAAGATGGATTTTTGGAGAACAACAAACTAACCATTGAAGTCAACATTAAAGTAACTAAAGTTGCTGACGAAGGAAAATCAACTGAGAATGAGATTGTTGTTGTTCACGGTTTCCATGTTCTTAATAGTCAGGTAAGTCAATGAACCAGCTATATTATGGATTTTTGGGTCTCTTCTTTTTGTTTTCGTATGTATATCCACTTAAAGATACATTCTGAACTTTGGATCTAGTTAGCATTTCTGTGTATCACTGGCAGGTTGTTTCAGTGAGCAACATGTTTGTGAAGCACCCAGACGTTGCGGTAGATATTAGATCAGATATCAGAGAGGTGAAGACAGCATACATGAATATTCTTCTCGGTCTAGTCCAGACACTAGACAAGCCTCCTCAGAGCTTGTCGGAGACTGAGCTAAGCAACGCTGACAGCGAGTTGAGCGTGCTAACTGATGCTGGCTTTAAGCTGGATTGGTTGAAGTCAAAGCTTGAGGAAGTTTCCTTGAAGAGGAAGGAACCATCTTCTCATCTCAAAGTTGAACTGGATAAGGAGAAGATCGAATCTACTACTGCTGCTCCTGCTCCAAGAGTTTCTCCGTTTGAGTGCATAGACGTTTTGATAAAGAAATTCTTTTTGGCTTGCTTCGCAGGACACTAATGTGTTTTCTAGTGAAAAGTTTGGTGAGTGTCTAAATTTATTGTTTTAGTTTTTGTCATCCTTTGGTTTTCTTTTATTATTCTTCGCCGTGTTCTCATCACTATGTACTCCTTGTTTGATCAGTCAACAACCAAATGAGGTGCTTACGCTTGGGTAATATGATGGTGACACATAAACATATTAAGTTTTTTTTTTGACCAAAAAACATAAACATATTAAGTCTCTTTAGTTATTTCGAAATTAACTACTACGTAGAAATTGATGAATATATGTGCTTGAGAGTTATGAGAACTTTATCTTTTAAAATTGATGAATATATTTGATCAATTCACAGAGAGCTTTGTTTTATTGGTTCTATATTCAGATTTGGTGATTTCATGTAAAAAAATGATCTTACAAAATCCCATCTTATAATTGAACTTTTTCAAATTGAAAATTTAATACAGTTGATTGTTTTGTATTTAGTTACAAGATTATTTTTGTTTAAAATCTTGTAACTAAATTATAAGGAAATCTATCCAGTATTATATTATGTGAAATTTGTAGATTTGGGCTTATAAATACTAGGTGTTAAATCTCTCCTAATTAGGGTTTCGCTTTGCACTACAACTTTCTTTCAAAAACTATTCTAACTTTCTTTCAAAAACTATTCTACCGCTTGATGAAGCCTCATCATAAGATATGGGGAATCAAATGCAGAAGAGTATCTCAGGTAAGTCGTTGTGTCTCATGATTTCTTTTGAGTTCAGTTTTGTTTGGTTGTTTTATCCCTCACGACTCATAGAAACATAGGCTAATTAAGAAATCGTTTAAGAACAGATAAGGGTGATCAGTTGCAAACTTGTTACACGTTCGAGATAGATAATTTCTCCCTGAATAAATATTCGATAAAGTCTCCAAAGTTCTCATGTGGAGGGTGTGAATGGTAAGCGAGAAGAATCAATGTTTATATGAAACTAGCGAGAATGAGTACTTGTAATCTTATTAGATCATGTAGCCACTACTCTTTGTTTTGAATCTATTTAGGTATCTTCTAGTTCATCCCAAGGAAACCAGATTTGATGATCACTTGAGTGTGTACCTATGCGTTTATAATCCTAAGTCATTGCGAACTGGATGGCAAAGGAAAGCTAACTTTCGATTCACTCTCTTGAACTCGAACCAATCCGGAAATGTCCTCAACAGCGCAACTGGTAATAGTGATCATATCTTCTATGTTATTTATATTCCATCCTCTTATAACATATGATGTTTAAAAAAAATTGATTTTTTTAAAGGTAAAATGCTTTGGCATTTCTATATTAAATTTATTGAAAATTAATTAACCAATTATATTTTGCAGTTTTTATTATCTTTTTTTAGAAAAAAACAAATTGTTTAATTATTGTGTTTTATACATAACAATTCTATGTTGCACCGAGACGGATAAGGGGACAGATACGGGGACGGGGGCGGGGACGGGAAACGGCTAAATCTAAAATTTATAGATACGGGTACGACATGGGTACGTCTATATATATATATATATATAGAAATGTGTACATATAAATATTAAAACCAAAGCATAAATCTCATATTGCACTTAAATTTCCAAGTGTCTCCTTTTGCTCCTGATTTCTCTAATTTAGTCAAGTAGTTCCATAATGGAGCTTCTTCAGAAGCATTGTCAACATTATCACTTGCCTTTTGAGAAGTCATAACCTGGAAAAAAAAAATTGTGAGAAGCTTGTATGATATAAACAACACACACGTAAGAAAAACATAAACATAAAGAAGTCTAATACTCTTCTTTTACGTACAAACCAAAAAACACATACGTACATTACGCACATGAAACAAACCAAATACTATCTAATATTAATATTGTCTAAGACTTTTTTTTACGTGAGCATTGAAAAACCAAAACCAGAGTTTGTGATATCCCTAATTGTTTTATACAAGACGTGTTTCCTTTTTTTTCAATTGTTATCCAAATAAAAAGAGTATGAAAAAGTAAATAATCAAACTTTTACAAAATTATGCCGACTATACATCCTAAACGTTTCGGAAACGTTTCCGAAACCTAACCATGCCGTCCCCAGAAACCTTTGCCGTCCCCGGCCTCTCTGAAACGTTCGGAAACGTTCCCACACCGTTCCCACACCGTCCCCGCGCCGTCCCCGTCCCTGAAACGCCGCTGGTACGCGAGACGTCAATGATATGCCGTCCCCGTGCATCATAGCATAACATTTTACTTTATGAAACAAAGAGAGTGTTTTTATTTTGGTTTGAACAATTGATATTACTGCAAAAAAATAAATTTTTAGGGGGCAATGTTTGACCTTTCAGCTGATACCAAACATTTATTGAAACTTCTCGAGTAAACACTAGAGTATATGAAAGATAAAAAAAAAAGTGGATCATGAAGAAATAACGGCTATTGTCCAGAATATCTTCCATATTTTGAGTATATAGGAACAGAAATTATGCATCGTATACGGTACCTGCTTGAGAAGAAGAGTTGATATTTTAATTTTTTTTTTGTCTTGCAGAAAGGTCATGCTTATTCTGCGCTCAGTTCTCATCCTGGGGTCATAAGACATTGCCACTTAGCAAGCTTAAAGAAGAAGAGTTTTTGGAAAATAGCAAACTGTTCATTAAAGTCGACGTAAAAGTAGTTGACATTGTTCATGAAGCAGAGATAACTGGAAAGGAGACGTTATTTCTCAAGGGTTTCGACGTTCTTTATAGTCAGGTATGTTAACAAGCTTCTTTTTGGATAACTGGATGTTGTGGTTAAATTAATAATATTTGACTTATGTTATCATGAGATTTCAACTCAAAACCAATTGCGTATTATTGAATTTGACATAATTTGATATACTAGTCAATTATTTATTTAATTATCGATATGAGATGTTCTGTAACATCCCGAGTTGTGATATGTGAAAAGGCGTTATAAGTGGTATCAGAGCCAGGTTAGCCATCTCAGTTCTGACCTGAGAGGCGTCTTGAGACCTGTCGTGGAGCGCAGCGAGAGGACGTTGCGTTCTTTGAGAGAGGGTAAATTGTAACATCCCGAGTTGTGATATGTGAAAAGGCGTTATAATTCAATTGGTGACAGCTTGTCCAGTGGGAATGCTGTTAAAGGGTGAGGTCCTGGGTTCGAAGCTCACCAACAACCTAATTATGGAGTGAGAGAGAACTCATAATGGAAGGGTTGGGGTCGGTGCGCTGCAGCGCTGTGAGCCTGGGGCCCACGGGGCAGGTAGTTCCCACGGGGCGGGTTGTCACATGTTCATTCGTTAACTACTAACATCACATACCTTTTTCGGTGGCAGTTTGATTCAGTGCACAAAATTTTCGAGAAACACCCAAACATTGCTATTGATTTCAAACCAAAGGACAAAGGTGTGAAAGCAGCATACATGAATCTTCTTCTCAGCCTCATCGAGACACTGCGCAAGCCTCTTCGTAGCTTTTCTGAGACTGAGCTAAGCGACGCTGAGAGCCAGTTGAATGAGCTAACAGAAGCTGGATTCAAACTGGATTGGTTAAAGACAAGGTTTGAGGAGATTTACTTGGAGAGAAAGAATGCAGATGCTGATAAATCAAGGGCCCAAGAAGTGGAGGAACGCATCAAGAACCTGGAGCTGACTTTGTCAGATCTCAAAGTTGAACTAGAAAAGGAGAAGGCTAAATCTGCTGCTGATGCTACGCTTTTGTCTTTTGACGAAATTGTTTTAGGTCAAAAATAAAAGTTTGGAGGTTCATGTAATGTATCTGGGATTAGCTTGTTATTCATTTTTTCATCACTTTTCAACACATGTTTGAGTTCAAGTGTTTGGTCGACGAAACAGAAAACCTTGAGGAAAATTCTTGGCAGCAAAGGTGTTTTATTTTACGAGCACCGAAGGGTTAAAATAACAAAAGATGTAAGACCATGATTATCGCTGTATACTAAATGGGGTTTTAAAGGTATGGGTCCTGCGTGTTTTTTTTAAAATGGGTTGTAGAAATCACGAGATAAGGATCGACTTTGGATAGTTTGTTTGCAGGTCCCACCGACACGTGGTGGCCCGCAATTAGTTCTTTTTTTATTTTTTTATTTTTATTTTTTAAATCAAACAAAAGAAAAAAAAGTTTTAAGAAATTCAAAACAAGTTTCACCGATAATCATGTTCTAAGACTCTAAGAATATCAATATCCATGGTTTCTTACGGAGGAATACCTGAAGAAACATTTCTTATATCTAAGTACCCCCGTATTTCACTTATATTTACCCGATTACTGTGGGCCAAGAAAAGGTCCAATTAAGCCCATAACTCTTTGGAAGCCTGACTGAAAATGATCGTTGATGTGTGTGGGTTTTGGTGGTTCGTTTATGATTGTTTGTACTTTGTATCAATCACCCTTTCTGCACTGTATCATACAAAAGTTAATTTATCTAGTTGTAGGTAGAGGGTTCTCAAGTCTGTTAAGAAAGTAATGAAGACAGAGAGTTTATTTATGAAAGTTGATTGCAAACTGGTTATCGAATATCCCACCTCAGATAAGCGGGAAATATATCAAAAACCTTGTAAGATCTTGTGCCTGGTTACCTTATTAGAAAAAATAATGCTGATTTTCAGACTTTATCTCGTGTCTAAGTAAAATTATTAATATAAAAAAAATATTCTTGTACTAACATTGAAATTTAAAAGACCCGTAAAAGTATAATACCTCACTTTTTCTAATAAATAACTAGATTTTGATCCGCAATTCTATGCGGTTAATTTTATATTATAAATATATAATTTTTATATTATATTTTGTGTATAATCATTTTTGATAATATAATATTTTGATTTTTAAAATAACAAATAGATAATATATAATTGTAGATATAAAGTTTAACATATGTTAACAATTTTATTTTTTATATAAAAATATTACATATATTACTCACGAATTTTAATTCTTATAAATAGTAAATAATATTTTAATTTCTTTAAACGGTGAATGATATTTTATTAATTTATTTAAATAAAATTATTATTTTTAATTATGTTAACTTACCAATTTAATATAATTTTTATATTTAATTCTTGTTATTTCTATTTTAATATAATATAGACCATAATTATGAAATTTATTAAAAAATAGCATATAATTTTATTTTATTTTTATATAAAAATTTATTTAAAATTAATTTATACTAATATTATATTATTAATTATGAAATTAATTAATACATTAACTAAAATATTTAAAAACTTTAGTAAAATTTTGTTAGATCTTTTTCAACAGATTTTATGATGACTAAAAGTGAAATTTAAATTCACGGTTAAAACTGATTTATTATTAATGTTTTTATAATTATTTAGATTTCTTAGAAATTTTATATGTCTAATGTAAATAATCAAATAGATGTAATTGATTACATAGACCTAGTATGACTATTTTATACTCCCTCCATTTCATAATAGATGAAGTTTTGGTTGTTTGCACACATATTAAAAAATTATCTTTTCTAAACAAAAAAATCATTGATATATAATTTAAACTAATTTATTTAATTAAAAAAATACAATTGGTTGCATAATTTTTGATAGAGTTAAAGTTACCTAAATATGTGAAAATATCACATATATTAAAACGGAGAGAATAGTAGATAAAAATTATATTTCTCTTTTAATAGAGAAGATATAGACCATAATTATGAAATTTATAAAAACAAATAGCATATAATTTTATTTAATTTTCTTTAGTTCTGAATAAAAATTTATTTAAAATTAATTTATAGTAATATTATAATATTAATTATGAAATTAATTAATACATTAACTAAAGAATATTTAAATTTTTTGTACAATTTGGTTCGATTTTTTTTAACAGATTTTATGATAACTAAAAGTAAAATTAAATTTATGGTTAAAATTGATTTATTATTAATGTTCTTATAATTATTTAGATTCTCTTAGAAATTTTATATGTTTAGTAAATTAATGCAAATAATCAATAGATGTAGAACAAATTTATTCGATATTCACACGGCCTGGGAAAAAAACTGTGAGGTCAGTCCCGCGAGCAAATGAGTTAAACAAGCCGCACGTGTGTTATTTCAACGGTCAAACAATTTGATTGTACTTAAGACACGGAACCACGTGCGTTAAGTCATGCCGCTTCAACTTTCAATCTATTTGACAAGCTGACAATAGTTCGTGTTTATTCTCTGTCAGTTTACACAATATAAAATAAACGCACTATCATGATGAATTGACCCTGAATATAATTGTTTCTATAAATAATACTAATATAGATGATCCCTGATAATCAGAATAACTTTTCTACATCCAATTAATCCTCGATCATCATTTCTTTTCATTTATAGGTTTTGTTTTTAATGTATTTCAGAGTTTTATATATGCTTCGTTTAAATATGATTAATAATCATATATACGTTTCTTGATGAATGTCTAAGTGGTGAAATTATGCTTTGACCATGCTCTTTTCATCGGTTCTATATAATATAAGGAAGGGTTAATAACTTTGGTCTTTGGTAATGGGCTCGAAGAGTTCGGATATCATTTAATAATCATACACATTTATAAACGGCTTAACTAAGAATAGGCATTCGCCGAATCATTGTTCACAAAGTCGCAACCATAATGAATTTTGATCCGAAATTTGGTTTGGAAATGTGTTTAATTATAAACCATTTCCATGTGTACCACCTAATCCATATCATACTTTTAAAATATCTTGAGATGGACGAGAATGCATTTTAATAACCAGAGGAATGATGTAGTATATTAATTGTTCTTAACTTACGCAAAAGTAATCTATTTTTTCCTAAGCTGTTATTCTTCAATGTAATAAGATGTTACACTGTTTTCTCAAAAAAAAAAGATAAGATGTTACACTGTCCACATTTTCTAATCGTCACTATACATGTCGAAGCAACCAATATTTTGATATGATAAATGATAAAAGTAATTAACTAATGAAGTGACACATTTTGCTAAGTATACGGTTAGCATGCCAAATGTTACACAAAATAAATACTCATAATACGCGTAACCCGTTGTTTTTTTTTTTGATAAACGCGTAACCCGTTGTTACTTGTTAGTAACTGTCAAGTAATTGCTGTGACTGCTTATCACCCGGTTTTTGTGCAGGTCTTTGGCGTATGGTTCTTCGGAGCTTATTCCGTTTTAATAATTGCTCGGTCTTGGTGATGCGGGAGTTCTAGGCCTTTTGAGAGGCTGCTGTTCGTGTTGGTCAACGCTAGGAAGTCTGTCTCTAGCTGTTTTTGGTCGAGTCAATTATAAAGAGCGGATCATCGGGGAGGCCAAAATTACTGGATTCTGACTTTCGGATTAACTGTGATTCTTCTTTTGCGGCAAGCGGTTGTGCGGATTAGTTGAGACCTCCGATTGTAGCTTTTCTTGTTGTGTTTGTCTCCGGTTTTTGTCAAGTTTGAGTTGGTGTTTAAGTTTTTATTTTTTTCTTTTCTCTGCTTCTTTGTTACCTTTGTAATTCTGTCAAAAACTGAGAATTGGTAACAATAACTTTACATTTTTACAAAAAAAAAAAAAACTAATTAACCTGGTGGAAGTTTTCATCTTTTAAAAAATGTCTACGTGAAGTATTTGATCAAATGACCAGGTGCTTAATTAAACTTATTTTTAACTCTTATTAGTACCTTTGTTTAAAATGCTTGATTAGGTTACCTCGAGAACACAAAAAGTCCTTTTTCAAACAGTTCTAGTGACTTTAAGTGCGGACAACAACCGATGCTTAAGAGCAACATTATCATCGGGACAAAATTTTGGTCTTTTAGCATTTTCTATTAATATTTGACGACTAAGAAACAATGCTAAGGTACAATAGAAAATATGTAGATTATTGGTAGATACATTTGTTGTCTCTCAGTAAATAAACAAGGCAAGAACAGAGATCTATTGAAGCAAAACTAAAAAAAAAATATCATCAAAGATCAAAGCTTTATGGACAAACAATCAAACTCAGAAACTTAAATTCTTTTACAACTGAAAACCCAATTCAATCAAGCGTGGTAAGAAGAGTCATCAGAATTAATCGTAATTGGAAGAAGCAGAACAAGACTTATCACCACCGTTAAACCACCAACTAGGCCTGGGCATTTTACCCGGATCCGAAGATCCGAGCCGGAACCGACCCGAAAATACAGGTTCGGGTCCGGGTCCATGCTAAGTACCTATTGGGTCTTTTTTTTTTGATCCGCGGGTCTCGGTTCGGGTCCGGGTCCTACCCAAAACCTGTTCGGGTACCCGAAGTACCCGCAAATAATTGTATATACTAGGTATATTTGGGTGATTGGGTATACTTTTGGTATTTCGGATTTTTTAAAGTTTTGGGTTTGGATTTTCGGGTATAATTGTAGGTTTTTGGTGAAATTTTAGATTTTTAGAAAATATAATATGGGTATTCGGGTATGTTTTGGGTTTTCGGGTCTGATTTTGGATAAATTTTTGGGTATTTTTGAGGTTCTTCGGATATTTTTAGAGTTTTCGGGTCCAGTTCGGGTACTTCGGGTCTATTTCGGGTCCTAAATACCCGAACCGACCCGGATCCGAAATATAAAATTTTGGATATTTTACGGGTATTGAAATTATAGACCCGAACCGACCCGGACCCGACAAGACCGACCCGGAACCGACCCGAAAAGTTATAGGTACCTATATGGGTCTAAATTGCTAGGACCCGAAGGACTCGGATCCGACAATACCCGACCCGAACCCGACCCGAAGACTCGGATGCCCAGGCCTACCACCAACCATCGTCTCTGCCAATGCTGTTTCCGTTATCATTATTGCCGCCGATATCTTCAGAAGGAAAGCAGATTCTCGCTCCTAGCTATTGATTAGTAAAGCTCTTATTAGCAGTGACGACTAATCGTGGGAACTGGGAAAGGGAGGAAAGCGGTGGTGGTTGGAGTGATTGCGGTGGGAGAAGTACCGTCCAATTTTCTTTCAAGAGAAGAAGAGACAAGTGCTCATAAGGAACGTTTGTTATTGTCCTTAATTAAGGAACGTTTCATCTAATTATAGGCAATTTTTATTTTCTTTAAATCCTAATAATACTAAAAAACAGCTTTAAGTAACAGCGATATTGATGCTCTTAGAGGAGGATGGGGTTAGAATTAGATGGGATTATTTAGAGTTTGCAAAGCAAAACTAATTAAAGATCATTAATTGAATTTAGTTGAAAAGATGGCATACAATTTAGGGGATACTTTTTCTAACAGGACCGCTACAACTTATGGGTTGGTGCCAGCTAGCCTAATTAACTAGACAATGCTTAGTTAATGTTAGGTAAACATGTTTATTAAATGTAATATTAAAGCGTGGTCCATTATATATTAATAAATATATAAAAAAATGATTTTCGCTGATTTGCTTCTCTGACAAAAAATCATAACATCCATCCCTCCTATGTTCTTCAAATGTTTTAAGAGATTTGTTTTATAAACAGTCTTATTTCTTCTTTATTTATTCATGCCTTATAAAATTAAAGTATATATCGAAAATAAAGTAGAATTAATTCATATTGGTTTTTCTATGAAATTATACTGTATTCATATTGTTATACGTTTACCATGTAATATTGTTTAGCCTAAAGAAGCCAAAAAGAAATCGTTAGTTGACAAGCATATACACAGACCATCAATATAAATATGTAAGAAAATGTCTTTCTTCAGGTTTAAATTAGTTTACAATTGTTCACGCTGGACTTACCCTTTTGTAAACTTAAATATTGATTACTTTGTTTTTTATGCTGACCATTTAGACCATGATTATTGGAAGGTTCTTAGAATGAAGCTACTAGCAGAATATAAAAACCCGTCTTTTAACTTTTAATTAAAAAAAGTTAAGAATCGGCTCTTAAAACTTTTATTTAATAATCGGTTCTTAGTTTTTTTAGTTAAAAATTAAGAGACGGGTTCTTATATTCCGCTAGTAACCCTATCCTAAAAACCTTCGATAATCATGCTATTACACCTTTCTTTGTTAAAGATGGTGTAAAGTCTGCTCTATCTTCACAAGAAATATATATGTTCACCATATATATATATCTTTCTTTTCTAGTTTATTTTCTGCGTACATAGAAGCATTTCTACTACTGACCTTTAAAATCCGAAAACAAGTTTACGAGAATTTATGACATGCAATCATCGTGCGTGAATTTCGTATTATTATTTACCTTAATGAATATAATTTAAGACATGTAACACTATATCGATGAAATGAGTTTTTTCTTTTTGCATAAATTTGGATGAAATGAGTTGTTAAGTCAATTACGATAATTCGCTGAAACCTGTCATTGAATATAAGCTAGTTACTGCTTAACTTTAGCCGCGATCGCTAACAATTGCAGAACAAACAGGTATGACACCTTTTTTTTTTTTTTATTGATGATAGCATGTGAATATCCAATGTTTTGTTATCATCTTTTGTTTCTTGTCAAAAACCATCTCGTTTCTTCGCCGTCTGTCTAGGTCTGACACCTTTTTTTTTTTTTATTGATGATAGCATGTGAATATCCAATGTTTTGTTATCATCTTTTGTTTCTTGTCAAAAACCATCTCGTTTCTTCGCCGTCTGTCTACATAAGTTACCAGCTATTCTTTTTATTCTTTTTTCCCAAAGTACCAACTCCTCTTAATTTTTAGCAATAACAAAAGAAAAAAACTTATCTTAATTCTTCATCATTCTAAGAGCCAAAGCCTGAAGCTCACCTAAATCGCTATCACAATATCTCACTGATCTCTTTTTGTTAGGTAATCCTTCCTGAAACCCTAACTCACCCTGACCGTATACGCCACCTCCGGTTTGATGAGTCTCACGCACGTTAGCTGTAGTTGTGACGTCACTGCTCGTGTTGCTGAAAGATTCTTCTAGCGAGCTCTGTGGCGAGACCGGATTATTAGGGTTTATGTGACCGTAGTGAGTATGATGGTGATGGTTATATGGTGTTGAGTACGCACTATCGATCGGTGAGCCACTAGTTTGTTGCCACGTCGCGAATTGGTGAGTACCTTCGGCGGCTGACGTCTGGTGGCCGGCGATATGTGCCTTCATTTGCATGACTTGTGCTTGCAAGTAAGCCACCTATGTATAAACCAATCAAACGCTAATTGTTAGACAAGATTGATTCAATTCTACTTAAA
>NC_027750.1:14104701-14112847 GCF_000695525.1 Brassica oleracea var. oleracea | reverse complement strand
TATATATATATATATATACAAGAATTAGTAAAATCTCACTCTTTATGAATATGTATGATCTTTTTATATAATCTATTTCATTTCATTGAAGTTATTGTTTTTGCCAACAAAAGAAAGGTAAGATATTGGCTTGCATCTTTGTGCGTATTTCTAAACATATTTATTTTTAATTTACATATATATATATTGGTTCAGTATCCAAAAATAATAAATGAATTATATATACTGAGATATGCTTATTTGTTTAAGCTTTTTAATATCAAATTTTTTTAAAACAACTAGACTCGGCTCAATTTTTTTTTAATAAAATGATTGAGCCGAGTTTACAATTCGAAAAAAAAACGTTTAGACATTTATCTTTTTGTGACGAAATAGTTAATTTTGTCTACTTTCGATTTTGGAGAATCGAAAATGCCAAATGCATGAAAGAAAAGAGTCATGACGTGAATTTATTGGAAAACTGAGCCGAAGTTGGATTTCAAAGAAAACGTTTAAACATTTATCTTTTTGAAACGGAAATAGTTAGTTTTGTTTATTCTCGATTTTGGCGAATCGAAAATGCCAAATGCATGAAAGAAAAAAGTCATGACATGAATTTATTGGAAAAAAAGCTTACTAATTGCCGTAACGTTTCCTCTAAACTAAAGAAATATAGTCTCAAATGTTTAAGAAATTTATATAGCATTACGAAAACTAGTGTGAAGAAAAACGTTTTGATGGGAAAATTAGTTGATACTAATTCCTCAAGATTTTATTGGAAATCTAACTTCATGCACACAATCTCTTATCAATCAAATACTATAAAAAATCCAGTGACTATAAAAATTTGATGGATTACTAGTGACCGCTCAGTTAATCTACCTGTTGTTGGAGGGAGAAAATATGAGAGACACAGCCATACACAGGGTCATGAAGACGAGCCTGAGCTTCGTAGGCGATGGTGACAACAGCTTCACATCGATCATGGATTGGGACCTTAAGCAAGAGCTTAGAGACGTTGCTGGCTCCAAACACCTTATGAATAGCTGCGAATCTTTCTGCTCCCTGCTCGGATGAGAAGTAAGGTGCGAATATACAATCTGATAAACATTTCCTTCTCAGGAACTTGCATGCGCCGCACGGTGTACCTGTCCCTACCGTTGTACTGTTACCGGAAGTTGCCATCGACGAAACAAACAAAAAGGTTATGATCTTTATGTTATTTGTACCAAAAAAGAAGGATTCTCTTGTTTTTTTTTCTTTTATAAGATTGATGTTTTCAAGAGATGTTGAAAAAGATTGGAAAAAGTGATGGTTTTAGGATTGGGATCGTTGGAGATGTGCACGAGCGAACTAGGAAATAGTAAATGGAGAATTGTTTAGTGTCTTTGACTTTGGGTGGATTTATATAGGGAAATTATGATGGTGAGTGAGAAAGGCTTTTTCTTGGGCCGACTTATTTTATATGTTCTCTCAATCATAAACAATCACATAATATGATAATGTATTAATTAGTTTTTGTGGTCTACCATATTGTATTAGCTTTCTATATTAAATGCTGTAGTTCTCCATCACTTGAGTTTGAGCCACACTTATGTCATTTAGAAATTGTAATATGTGATGAAACTATAAGTGTAGTACATCATGAATTAACAATATTAATGGAGTTAAGAAAGTCTTAAAATTTGATTTCACAAGAGACTATATGCTACAGTGTCAAATTACGTTTTGGTAATGATTTGAATCATAATTTCGATTTTCTGCCATCGTAGCCTTTTTTTTTGACTTGAACACCACAATAGTAAACAAGACCACTATCGACAATAATTTGAGGCTTTACGTGTTGTTTGCATTGATTATGTACCCTTTGTATGCTTAAGAACTATTTTATTGTTTTTATTTAATTTCTCATATATGCAAATGTAAAAAGAAAACAGTAAACCATTCCCCGAAAAAAGAATGTAAAAGCTCCGTTGACCACACTTGTAAAAATCTGGTGTGGTGCGGATTCGAACTCGGGTTTCTCGGGGATCTACAGAACGCCTTGACCATCCGACCATAGACGCGTGGTTATATATTGGTTATATATGCAAATGTATTAGAGGAATTGCCTTGTTTATCATTAATTTCTTACACAACTATCATTATGTGATATTTTATTTTATTTGATAATGAAAAAGAATGCAATTTATGTCCAATTATTGCGTGAGCCAAACTGTGTGAATGGTAGACAATGGAGGGCCACATGCTAGATTAAAAGGAGACAATCAACAATGGAGACTGCAACATGAGAGTTTTATTTAAAAGTAATTTTTAAAATCAATTAATTAATTTTAAATTAGTCCAACTTATCATTCGTATCCATATTCTTGGTAATGTTCTTAGGTCTTATATCACTTTTTCTCGTATTATTTTATGCACAGATACGTATGTTTGTTGGAGTTTCATCAAAGCAAAACTACCTTAATCAATTATTTTGAGTAATTTATAAGTTCTTCCGCCGAACGCCGGGCATTGGAACAGCTGCTGTTTGTCGTGACGTGGGGGACCGGGTAAACCGGTAAATGCCGGTAAAGTTGTACCGGCAAATGCCAATCCCATGCATATATATTTGGAGGCCATGAATGTATGTAGTATAATTGTTAATTACGTAATTATAAGCTATTGAACTCCCTTTATGACAAAACAAAAATCTTAAACTCTTTAAACTTGATTGATTGCGCTGGATCGGCTTAGGTGCCTTAGGGATATTCGTTTACAAGGAGTGCGTGTTTAGCTGGTACAGACTAGGATTCAACCTGAGGAGATATTGATAATCAGAATGTAATCAATTTTTCTTTTTTTTTGAACAAACCTTCATTCCTTAATATAAAAACTTAAACAGTGTTTGAGAGGCTCTGCAGTGCAGCCTTGGCTAAAGCATCTGCATCCTCATTGAGTCCTCGAGAAATAAAATCAAACGAAACAGCTGTGAAACACGTACATAGTTGAGTAATATCAAATAATACTCCTTGGGCTTCCATGATCTTCTCTTTAGTGTTGATGGCCATAATAAGGGACTTGGAATCTGACCGAATAGCCAGTTTGTGTAAACCCAAACACCTGAACATTAAAATGAAATTATTTATTATGGTTATTAGCTATCAAGACAAGAATTTTGTCAAAGAAATTATAGGAAAATTCGAAATCAAGCATTTTAACCCTATGTTTTATTGTTCACAAGATATTAATTGTCAGGGTAAACAAATAGTTTGGGACTTTGATCAAAGGAATGATTACGGATTGAGAAGCAAAATGGGCCGGTAAAGTCCTCCAACTGGGCTGTTTACAAAGTGACTCAATAAAAATGTAGTTTAAAACATAAAATTTGCACCAGCCGGGAATCGAACCCGGGTCTGTACCGTGGCAGGGTACTATTCTACCACTAGACCACTGGTGCTTCTATGGTTGAAGCTCTACTAACTACAATAGTATCGATATGTTATTATCTCACCATAATTACGTTCTCATTTTCTTTTTACTTTCTCGTGTTACTGAACATAGCTTTTCTCATCCAAACTCAAGTTTCAGATCAAAATTTTCATCTCTCAAACAACTATTCTTACTCCTTTTAGTTTGGGCAATCTAGTCTTCTTAATGACCCATCTAATTCTGGCAAAAAAAGAGTAGTTGATCAGATGTTTTAGTACTATTGGGAGCTTTGATGGTCTGGGAGTTGTACAGGTTCTCAAGGATAATCATCATTTGGAACTCTGACTTGTATGTACCTGAAGTTGTTATGGAGTTTTATGTCAGCTTACGTACCAGGCAAGTAAGAGACAAACAAGATATTTGTAAGAGGTCATATGTATAAATTCTCTACTAATCTAATGTACGTAATCATAATCTAAAATTATCATGGTTGAATCGGTGTGTTATGCTGGTTCTTTGAATATTTTTCCAACTGTAGAAGGCGTTGTAGACTTTTAGTATCTGAAATGTTGATACACATCAGAAGCTCTGTAAAAAGAAAACGATGAATCTAAACTACGTAACGTTAACGACATCTACACACCTAGAACCGTAAAAATATTGATAGGCAACTCGGTTAAAAACCGATCCAAAGGAATCGAAAACCATAGTGAATCTTCAGGACATGATCAAGAATCTCCAAGGTTATGAACTTATGGATGCTTAGGCGTCGTGCTCTCGGCTCTAGATCAGCTAACTAACTTCAGGAAACGCTGATTATATATAGTTTCTTGAACTCTTTAAGCAATTTCAATCATAGTTTTCATGTGCTGCTTCAAGGATTGCCTTCGGACAGCGACAAGAAAATAAATTTAAAATTAGAACTGGAGCGACATGTTGTGATTTGTGATAGCGTATAAAACAATGTACGGAACATGGAAGATTTCGTATGAGTTTAATATATTTGCTTCTCAATTTCTCAAATTGTGGGCTGTAATTTCAATATAAACAATTTCGAATTTTCACGTGGATGGTTACGTTTTGTTACTTATAAAATCAGAAGTATACAAAATTCAGCAGCAATCTATTTTTTTAAAAAAAATTGATAGAAAACTAAAGATTCAAAGACGAACAAAGACTAACTTTGGTCATTGTTTAGCGGCCTCACCATCACCAATGTATATATATTTGCATTATATGGTTTTAAGTGGATTTATTTTGTTCAAGAAGACGAGTAGTAAACTAGTAATGAAGTGATGTGACTGTTAAAAATTAGCTATATTCCATTTCATAGGTTTACATTAATCTTTTTGAGATGATCTGTAAATCTATATCATATATATCTACAAATAGATAACAATCTTAATTTATAAAGACTGAGACATCCAAATTATCTACCTACAAAGAGAGAACAATATTTAATGAATTGTATATCTTACATCATAATTTCGCTTCAGTAGGTTTACATTCCAAGTTTGTTACAAAAGCAATAAGTATCAAACATATCTCACAATCTTAAATTACAAACATATCTCATTAACGTTTCTTCGCCAGCATGTCCAGGTTTCAATTCCCGGAAAAAACGATTTATTAAACAGTTATGCAGACTACGGAGTAAAGGCTTACAAGGGATCTTCAACATGGTCCAAGTAAACCCGACCAGACGTGGATCTTCATAGGACGGCTCTGGTGATACAGTTAGACGTAGATCCTCATAAATCAAGTTGTATTATCGGTTGTCGAATCGTCTATGTAATCCTTCTCATAATTGTAATATCGTAATAAATCAGCGTTAAAAAAAAAACATACCGAGCCATCCAAATATATATTAGAATTTACTGTTCAGTATATAAACTTGTAAATCATATCATGTAATATTCTGTACATTCTGAATTTAACCCTAATTTGTTTAGACGTAAATTTCAATAAACATTTTAAACTAAATCTTGTTTTTCACTATTTCATCGTTTTAACATATAAAAGAAATCGTTTAATTAATTATTGTCCGAAACAGTTTTTTAGAGAAAGAGTTCACTGGAATATGTTCCATAAATTATTCCGATCTAGAACACTATCTGCCAGAATGTACAGACCAAAAATCCGACACTTTAGACAATTGAAAGAATGAATGGCAACTGTCCTACATGTGTGAGTGGTCTGGTGACAAAACAGATAAAGAGAAAAGGATAGTACACAAAAAAGATCACATGGACTCGCACATCAACATTTTATTTCCCAGCTAAATGTCTGCTCTTTACTCTACTTTCTTCTTCCTCTCGGCATGGATTATCCGTTCATTATACCATTGGTCTCTTGAACATATTTATAATACCAAGATAATTAATTAAAATGGTGAAAGAAAGGAGTGAGATTGATGATATATATGACTAAATATGATCCATATATGTATAACGTGTAAGTCATTTTTATTTACTCAACTAGGTTATATAGATAATATTGTATGCTACTAACTCATGTAATCATTACTTCAACTACGTAGGCTTGTAATCTCTCCTACAAAAATCATTAATCGACTGATATGGTTTACAAAACTATATATATAGTTTTATAAAGAGAACTATATCAAGCAAACTAAAAAGTGGTCACAAGGACATGTGCTTGCTTGATTCCTCCTCCGAATCTCTTACATTGATTTATTTTCTTCTGGTTAATCAAGGGGAAGAAAAACCAAAGGATGAGACAAGCCTCTCGTTTCAAGACAGCTGTTAATAGCTGTCTGATCTCAATCTTCCTCCCATGTGACCCTACTACAAGATAATAAAAACACTTTGATATATCACTTCCTCATCTTTTCACATTTATATATCTCATTCATTCACCCTATCTATATATCTCCTTAATATAACTACCATTCGTTAAACATAGCCATTTTGGTTACTCATTTCCGTTTTCTCCCTTCTTCCTCTCCTCCTTCCTTTTTTTTTTTTTATGTTTCCTATATATGGTTTAGGACGTTGATCTTATTCCACTTTCCATTTGGTTCAAATTTCGTTTTTTCTTTCCTTTGTTTTCGTTTTAGGTTTTTGTTATTATGTTTTGGGTTTTAACGTTAGTTTCTTGTAATTAATTAAGGTCTTGTCTTCTATTTTTTCTCCATAAATCTTGTAAATTCAGATTTGTTTTTCTTCTTTTCAATGGCACAACTCCCTCCTAAAATCCCCAACATGACACCACATTGGCCTGACTTTTCCCAAAAACTCTCTCATTTTTCCACCGCAGCCGCGTCATCCGCCGTACAAAACCCATCATGGGTCGATGAGTTCCTAGACTTCTCAGCGTGTCGCCGCGGCAATCACCGTCGTTCTATAAGCGATTCCATCGCTTTCCTCGAAGCTCCAATCGTCACAAGCCATATGGAAGAACACAACTTCGATAAGTTCGACGACGAGCAGTTCATGTCCATGTTCACGGAGGACGACGATGACTTACGTAATAATCGTTCCCATAACAACAAGAATGTGGGACCCAGTGGCTGTTCCTTGAACACATCCACGCAGGCCGATCATAAGAGCTTTAACGACGATGAAGAACCGCCGTCCGATCATTATATGAAAGATAATAATAACAACCGTAACGACGAGGTCCGGAGCAAATGCAAGACGGAGCCTGAGGACGGTACGGCGTCGAGTAACAACTCCGGCGATAGCTCCAGCAACAGAATTATTGATCCCAAAAGGGTTAAGAGGTAAAAATTTATTCATAATCATGGTATTATACTGCAAAACCGAAGATCATGCATGCACGTACAAATTTTAACTGAGATTAGGCTCATTATTATTTGAAGTTACTAAACTTAAGCCTCTTAAATTATACTTCGCGAAAGTAAGATTTTCTAGAAATTTCACGTTTAGAATATACTTAATGTTTTACTATTTAATTACTATTTATTTTTTCAATGCATTTTCCAATAACTATTCACCAATAAAATTTAATCAATTCAACAATGTTTCTCAAAAATATACATAAGTACCTTAAAAATATAGAAAATGTATTTTTGTGGAACAAGAATAAACTCTAGAAAATCTTACTTTCGGAAGCGAAAGGAGTACTACTATTTAATTAAAATCCTTCAAAATTTTGTAAAATTCATGTTTATGAAATAAATGAAATTAATTATTCATTAAAGGTCATTAATCGGTCTAAATTTTAACATGAGAGCTTTAACGGAGAAATCACTTAGCAAATAATTGTATAGTTTTAACATGAGAGTTAGAATGCAAAAAACTACTTCGCAAATAATAGTATAGATATAATTTTTTTGGTAAAAAGTATAGATATAATTTACATTTATACTTTGAGTATATGTCCTAATATTCCAAGGGTTTTTTGCAGAATTGACCTATAACTTAAAGTCAAACACAAAACTAACCTCCTTTTTTTTTGAAAATTGGTTTTGCCCTATTCACCCCACAAGTTCATATAATTTACGAAAATGCTATCAATTTTTTTTTTCTTTTTTTTTCGAAAATGACATTTTTACTCTCTCACCCTCATCATCTTCAAGTAATTACAAGATTGCCATTGTCATCAATACCACAACCACCATGAACAACCAATTTGAAGCTCTTAATGCTCCCAAAATCGATTTACCCTTATTCTTTTTCCATTCTTGTGAACTAAACACAACATATCTCTCACTTTCTCTCCACAATGAGCTAAAAAAACCCAAGATTTTGATTCTAAATTTTTTATGGTT
>NC_027750.1:14092153-14102743 GCF_000695525.1 Brassica oleracea var. oleracea | reverse complement strand
GGACGACTTACATTTCAGTTGTCTGGTGAAGAAATTAAAACAGACGACTTACATGTAAGTCGTCCAGAAGAGTTTAATATTTTTAGCGGGAAATTAAATATTTTTAGCGGGAAACTAAAATAGAAGATTTTCCAGACGACTTACAAGTAAGTCGTCTGGTTTAAATTATTTAAGCGGGAAAATATTTTTTTTAAAAAATTTTAGGCGGGAATATTTGGACGACTTACATGTAAGTCGTCTGTTTTAATTTCTTCACCAGACGACTGAAATGTAAGTCGTCTGAGTAAATTATTCAACAGACGACTGAAATATAAGTCGTCCACACCCTAAACATAACCCCTAAACTTAATTATCTAATTAAAGACTTCATAAAATCAAATCAAACTTGAAAAGTGTTTACTATACACATAAATAAACACATATAGGTGAAAACTAATTTTTGAAAAAAACATTTTAGTTTTCCAAAATCTAACCCTAACAATACATACAATACTACAACATATGTTTGCCAAACTCCTAAACCAAAGTATTTCATGATTCACTACTTCCACTCATCTATCTTCAAAACAAATCAATTTTATCATATCTTAATTTATATCACTTAAAACTGTTTATAATTACTTGATTTTTATTTTTCACGCATCAAAATATTTTTTTACAAGATTTATAAATTATTTTTAAAATAAACCGGTACCAGACGACTTACACTTCAGTCGTCCAGACGACTTCCAACATCTCAGACGACTCAGACGATTTACTAGGGCTATATTCGTAAAAATGGCTTCTGTTTTTTTGTTTGGTCACAAGGAGCTGAGCTGTAATTTCACTAGGCTTTTAGATTAGTTTTGCATTTGATTCAAGTTTGGGTATAAGTTTGGGGTTAAAATCAAGTTGGTTAGTTTTGGCAAAAACCCCATATTCCAATGTACAAAATTAAATAAGTCAATAATCATTACTGAAAATTGGCATCACCTTTTTCTTTGTGAAAGTGTAAAAATTTAGCATCAACGATCACAACAATAATTATTTCAACTGAATAATCATTTGGAATGGTTCTACAGAATATTAGCAAATCGGCAATCAGCACAGAGATCAAGGGTGAGGAAACTGCAATATATATCAGAGCTCGAACGTAGCGTCACTTCATTGCAGGTACATTAACACTCTCATAGTTTTTTTAAAAAATTAAACAATTTGTTATGATTGTAACCTTGCATCTCTTGTTAAAAAATGATTTTAAAGTCGGAAGTATCAGTGTTATCGCCAAGAGTCGCGTTCTTGGATCACCAGCGTCTGCTTCTCAACGTCGACAACAGCGCTCTCAAGCAACGAATCGCTGCTTTAGCTCAAGACAAGATTTTCAAAGACGGTAAGTTCCTCTTTTTAATTTCTTACATCGATTAATGTGTATGATAAATGTGTTAGCTTTAATTACATCTATGCAATGAATGTCTTTGTGTGTCTGATAAATATTCTTTATATGCGTTTTCCTTTTCTTTTTTCGTCGAGGTTTTAATTTATATAGCACTGTCAATATATAAGCAGGCCCAATCATTTTCGTTCTTTAGAGGGAATTGCTAACAAAACGTTTTTTAAAAATAATAATGATTTGCAGCACATCAAGAATCATTGAAGAGGGAAATAGAGAGACTTCGACAAGTGTATCAAAAAAAAAGTTTCAAGAAAATGGAGAATGCAAATCATTCACCAGAGACAGGAGTCGACATAAAGCTGTCTATTGAAAAAGAGCAGATGCTCAACATCTAATAACTCGTTATAATCAACAAGATATATACTCATTTTTCTTTGCAAAGTTCTTGACTGTAAAATTACTTTCGGTCAAAAAATTTAGTAGATGATATTATGCTTATCACATATTGTAAGGGGTTAATGGAAGGGAAATAATCAGTTGTTGTTTGTAAAAAGAACTAGTTGATTTATTTTTAATAGTGCAGGGAATTAATGATTTGTGTACTAATTAAGATTCATTCTAGATAGTTATTTTCATCATTTTCTACTCTATATTACATTTCTTTTTTTTAGACGTTTACTCTATATTACATTTCTTCTAGCAAAACATAATTAAGCATTGTCTCAGTTTTGATTAGATAGGTTAAACAAGAACTATGTTGAACAATTAAACAAAAGGAGGAACGCGTGTGGACACATCTGAAGGCTAAGGTGTGAGTTCACGTGAAGTGTTCTTGAACTGGACCACTACTACGTTCTCGTTACATGATATGTCTTTCATTTAGATTCGGCTTTTAATTAAGTTTCTTTAAACAATATAGGACCAGACAACTGACAATGAAATAATATCATTTTAACAGTTATGTTTTCGTTTTTGAAATTTAATGGTTCTAAATGGTAAGAGATGCTTTGACCAAAAAAATAAAGATATGAGATGCTCAACTAGTTAACAAACAAAGGCCCGCCCATAAGCTTGAGAATTTAATTTTAACGAGGAGCACAACCATTGTTACTTTTTTGTTTTTGGTGTTAGTCAACACGTACCAACTCTGCAGAGAAAAGATTGAAATTTTGTGGATTGGAGTAGTGTTCATAAGATATGCTTTGATCGCTACTACTACAATCGCTGACTAACGTCTACAAACCCTACATAGATTTCAAAAATACTATTTTATTGAGAAACTACTAAAGCTACTAGGTAGCTTTAACATGAAACACAAGACATGATTCGATTCCCTTGTGCCATGAAAATAATCTTTGAGGAGATACATAACTGTTGATGCCGTTTACAGTGATAGCAACGAAAGAGAACAATGATGCACACTTGTCTGGTTTAGACAAGGTTCAGGAGAAGAAGCCTGTTTGGAAAGAGAAGAAGAAAGCAAGGAAGGAAGTTTATAAAAATGCAGATGAGTTACCGGAGAAGAATCAAGAAGTGGGTTTTGGTTTTCAGAAGATCATTATTGATATGCGAGGACCACAACCACGGTTCGTGAACATGAGTTTGGAAGATTTAGACCACGACTTGAGTCTTAATTATTATTGTTGATTTAGCCAAGCATGAGATTCACAAGATTGATAGGGATTTAAGTAACGAGAAAGAATCAGCCTTGAGCTTGCAGCAAGACAAGGAGATGTTTATAAAGGAGGAAGAGAAACAGCAAAAGCAGTTTCACAACTTGGTATATATTGCAGAGAAAATAGACCGAAGTGAGTTGGAGATTGCGTCTAGGAATTTTACATCGGATTCATTAGCCAATAATTAATGTGTTGTTTGCTCACTGGCCTTGCCTCTCTTTTACCAGGATGTCTCAGTGTTGGGACCCTCTTACTGATCCAGCGCCATGGTGTTGAGGCTATTATCTTCCTGGAAAATGCTGCTGGATACCTCCACGGCCTATAGCCAGCCTGCCTCAGAGGTAATCTTAGCTCATCTGAGAAGGTCAGTCATCAATACTTGGGAACCTAGAGACCCTGAGCAAATTCTGAGGTTTATAGAAACATGGGGAGAATTGCTACCTTCACCTATTGTGAAGACGGTTTTGGACACAATAGTTCTGCCAAAACTGTTAACGGCAATTGAATCTTGGGACCAACGTTTAGAAACAGTTCCCATCCATGTTTGGTTCATCCATGGCTGCCACTGCTTGGTCAGAAGCTGGAAGGTGTGTGTATCAGATCAATGATCATTCTGATGAAATTTAGTAATCTTCTTGATGCTTGGCATCCTAGTGATGATTCTTCTGTCCACATTGTTCTTTCCCTTTGGAAGACTCTTTTTGATGCTTCAAGCTGGGAGAAGCTTATGCGTCGTTGCATAGTTCCCAACTCCGGAGAGACGATAATTTAGACCGGTTTGATTGGGTTATGGTAGGGCGGGCAAATAACCTGAAACCGAAGAACCAAACCGAACCCGATCCGAAAAATTAGTACCAAACCCGGTCCAAAATTGATTAAATATCCAAACGGGTTCAAAATTTTGGTATCTAGAGAACCAAAACCGAACCTGACCCGAACCGAAATATTTCGGGTACCCGAATGTATCCGAAATAGATTTATATACCTAAATATATTAATTATTTTTAGATTTAATGTATATATTAAAAACATTCAAAATATATAAGATACTTTAAGTTGTCCAAAGTATTTGAAAACATATATAAATAGTCAACATTGAAATTTAAAAGGCCCGTAAAAGTATAATGCCTCACTTTTCCTAATAAATAACTAGATTTTGATTCTCATATCTATCCGGTTAATTTTATTTTATAAAAGATATAATTTTTATATTATATTTTGTGTATAATCATTTTTGATAATATAATATTATGATTTTTAAAATAACAAATAGATCATATATAATTGTAGATATAAAGTTTAACATATGTTAACAATTTGATTTTTTTTATATAAAAATATTACATATATTATTCACGAATTTTAATTCTTATAAATAGTAAATGATATTTTAATTTCTTTAAACGGCGAATGATATTTTATTTATTTATTTAAATAAAATTATTATTTTTAATTATGTTAACTTACCAATTTAATATAATTTCTATATTTAATTATTGTTATTTCTATTTTAATATAATATACACCATAATTATGAAAATTATTAAAAAAATAGCATATAATTTTATTTTATTTTTATATAATTTTTTTTTTAAATTAATTTATACTAATATTATATTATTAATTAATACATAAATTAAAATATTTAAAAACTTTTGTAAAATTTGGTTATATCTTTTTCAACAGATTTAATGATGACTAAAGGTGAAATCTAAATTCACGGTTAAAACTGATTTATTATTAATGTTTTTATAATTATTTAGATTTCTTATAGATTTTATATGTCTAATAAATTAGTGTAAATAATCAAATAGATGTGATTGATTACATAGACCTAGTATGACTATTTTATACTCCCTCCATTTCATAATAGATAAAATTTTGGTTCTTTTTACACATATTAAGAAATTATCTTTTCTAAACAAAAAAATCATAGATATATAATTTAAAACTAATTTATTTAATTATAAACAAAAATAATAAAAACACAAATTGGTTACACAGTTTTTAATAAAGTTAAAGTTACCAAGATATGTGAAAATATCATCTATTGTGAAACAAAACAGCCATTTAAAACATCATCTATATTAAAACGGAAAGAATAGTAGATAAAAATTGTATTTTTCTTTTAATAGAGAATATATAGATCATAATTATGAAATTTATAAACAAAAAATAGCATATAGTTTTATTTTGTTTTGTTTTGTATAAAAATTTATTTAAAATTAATTTATAGTAACATTATAATATTAATTACGAAATTAATTAATACATTAACTAGAAAATATTTAAATTTTTTTTTGTACAATTTGGTTCGATTTTTTTAACAGATTTTATAATAACTAAAAGTAAAATTGAAATTTACGGTTAAAATTGATTTATTATTAATGTTCTTATAATTATTTAGATTTTCTTAGAAATTTTATATGTTTAGTAAATTAATGCAAATAATCAATAGATGTAGAACAAATTTATTCGATATTCACACGGCCTGGGAAAAAAACTGTGAGGTCAGTCCCGCGAGCAAATGAGTTAAACAAGCCGCACGTGTGTTATTTCAACGGTCAAACAATTTGATTGTACTTAAGAGTTAAGACACGGGCCCACGTGCGTTAAGTACTGCCACTTCAACTTTTAATCTATTTGACAAGCTGACAATAGTTCGTGTTTATTCTCTGTCAGTTTACACGTCGTCTGTAATTGTTTCTATAAATAATACTAATATAGATGATCCCTGATAATCAGAATAACTTTTCTACATCCAATTAATCCTCGATCATCATTTCTTTTCATTTATAGGTTTTGTTTTTAATGTATTTCAGAGTTTTATATATGCTTCGTTTAAATATGATTAATAATCATATATACGTTTCTTGATGAATGTCTTAAGTGGTGAAATTATGCTTTGACCATGCTCTTTTCATCGGTTCTATATAATACTATTAGGAAGGGTTAATAACTTTGGTCTTTGGTAATGGGCTCGAAGAGTTCGGATATCATTTAATAATCATACACATCCATAAACGGCTTAACTAAGAATAGGCATTCGCCGAATCATTGTTTCACAAGTCGCAACCATAATGAATTTTGATCAGAAATTTGGTTTGGAAATGTGTTTAATTATAAACCATTTCCATGTGTTACCACCTAATCCATATCATACTTTTAAAATATCTTGAGATGGACGAGAATGCATTTTAATAACCAGCGGAATGATCTAGTATATTAATTGTTCTTAACTTATTTATTATTTTATTTTTTTAATTAACCGGGGGTATGCTAGGCCCATGGATAGGCCCAGACTAATCTCCAATGAGAGGTGCAGTCTACGGATAGACTCTCTCTCCGGGTATTCAAATGGACCCTAAAGCATAGGCTCATATCCGTATTAGGTGACTAGGATAATTGTGACTTAGTTTCGCGCAGCAGGTAGATCGAACCTGAAACGTGTTGGCGTCTCGGTCCCGTCTCCTTACCATTCGACCACAATCACCCGGTCAATTGTTCTTAACTTATGCAAAAGTAATCTATTTTTTCCTAAGCTGTTAATCTTCAATGTGATAAGATGTTGCACTGTTTTCTCAAAAAAAAAAAGATAAGATGTTACACTGTCCACATTTTCTAATCGTCACTATACATGTCGAAGCAACCAATATTTTGATATGATAAATGATAAAAGTAATTAACTAATGAAGTGACACATTTTACTAAGTATACGGTTAGCATGCCAAATGTTACACAAAAATAAATACTCATAATACACGTAACCCGTTGTTACTTGTTAGTAACTGTCAAACTAATTAGGTGATGATTGTTTGGGGTAGTTTTTAGTTTTTGTTTTTGGTTTTTGGTTTTTAGATTTTGGTTTTAATTTTTAGTTTTTGGTTTTTACCTTTTTATTTTTGATTTTCAACTTTTTGTTTTGGATTTTTCGTTTTTAGATTTTGATTTTGATTTTGGTTTTTAGTTTTGTTGTAGTTTTTAAGTTTTTCAAAAAAGAAAATAATACGTTATTTTAAATTAATACAAATAAATACAACTAAAAATTTAGAAGTTACTATTAAAATTGATTAAAATATTGTGATTCTTATTCAAAACATAAAAATACATCAACGTGTTTTTAATTACTATATTTAAAAAAAACTTACATTATACTAAAATATTAATCAAAAATATATCTAAATTATTTTTATTTTTTAAAACTTGAATGGAAAATTTTTATTTTAAAAATTAATATATTATATTTGGTTATTAAAAAATATTTTATGTTTTTATATTTTTAGTTATTTTTGAATGTCTAATAATTATTAAAATTATTCAACAATTCTATTTATAGAATTTAATAACTAATTTTTACGATTAATTTACAATTAGTTAATATTATAAATAAATATCTAAATTTATTTTACAGATGTGAAATAAAAATAAATGATTTCACATTATTAAAACAAAATTACTTAAACAAAAAGATAGAAAGTATATACATATAATGGTCATGTATTTTATATTGATATTTACAAAAATAAGAAAAAAATATATATGAAAAGTAATCGTACACTTTGAAATTTGGTCAAAACATCTAAAAACTAGTTTCCATACTTTATAGGAAAGCTTTTTTGTCAAAATTTTGATTGGTTTAAAACTAATATTACGAGGGAATCAAAAACTTGATTGGATAGAAAATGGTTTTTGAAGAAACAAAAACCAAAAACTAATCTAGAAACCGAAAACAATCAACCTCTTAATATGGTGTGGAAGTTTTCATCTCTTAAAAAATGTCTACGTGAAGTATTTGATCAAATGATCAGGTGCTTAATTAAACTTATTTTTAAATCTTAAAAAAAAAACTTTGTTTAAAATGCTTGATTAGATTACCTCGAGAACACAAAAAGTCCTTTTTCAAACAGTTCTAGTGACTTTAAGTGTGGACAACAACCGAAGCTTCTTACTGGGAGGATGGGGTTAGAATTAGATGGGATTATTTAGAGTTTGCAAAGCAAAACTAATTAAAGATCATTAATTGAATTTAGTTGAAAAGATGGCATACAATTTAGGGGACACTTTGTCTAACAGGACCGCTACAACTTATGGGGGATTGGTGCTAGCCTAATTAACTAGACAATGCTTAGTTAATGTTCGGTAAACATGTTTATTAAATGTAATATTAAAGCGTGGTCCATTATATATTAATAAATATATAGAAAAATGATTTTCGCTGATTTGCTTCTCTGACAGACAATCATAACATCCGTCCCTCCTATGTTCTTCAAATGTTTTAGTATCTTTTACTCCCTCCGTTCTCGAAAGTAAGATGTTTTAGATTTTTTACTTGTTTCACAAAGATATATTTTCTATATGTTTAAGGTATTTTTTATACTTTTAAAAAACATTAAATGAAAATATTTGAATTGATTAAATTTTATTGGTGAAAAGTTATTGGAAAGTGTTTAATAAAGTAAAGTAAAAATTAAATTATAAACAGTCTTACTTTCGGGAACAGAAAGAGTAAGAGATTTGTTTTATCAAGAGTCTTATTTCTTCTTTATTTATTCATGCCTTATAAAATTAAAGTATATATCTAAAATAAAGTAGAATTAATTCATATTGGTTTTTATATGAAATTATACTTTATTCGTATTGTTATATGTTTACACTGTAACTAGGATAAGATTAGTGCTTTGCGCATGTGAGTTTATTTGTATATATTATCGACAATTTTTATATATTTGATCATTTTATTTATATATATTTACAATATTTTTTTTTGTTATTATATTTTTTTTTCCGATAGACCGGATCAATTTTTATTAAAAATTGTGGAACTAAACTATAATTAATATATCATGGGCTGATCGGATTGAACATTAAATAAATTATTACACAAAAACCTTATTTTTTTTCCACCGAACACATTCTTGAAAAAAGTGAATAATATTGTTTCCACATTTGAATTATTTTGACATTTATCTTCCATATGGTTTGAAAGGTTTCATATCAACCATTGAATTGATACATCCATTTTAATGCTTTTAGTCGTATGCTTAAGAAAAACTTACATTTTTATAATTTAAATTCGTTTAAAAAAATTTAAAATATAACATATAAGAAAAGATCTTACATATAAGAAAAATATAACTTATATGGTTTCCTCATTTTTGCAATTTAAATTTGTTTAAAAAATTAAAATATAACATATACAATTTTTTCATTTTTGTAATTTAAAATCATTTTAAAATATTCAAAATATAACATATAAGAAAAAAATCTATTTTTTTTATTATATGGTTAATGTGATTGTTTAATTTTTTTTCAATAATATAAAATTATATAAAATAAAGAAGGATGCAAAAATTGTTATTAAATCTTTATTATTCATAGTCATTAATTGTCATATATATGTTAATCATATTAGGTAATTCCGTAGCTTTTATTTAAGGGGAGAATACATGGTTCTTATATTTTAGGTTAATATAATATTCTCTAGTAATTGGATTTGGACCAACTTTTTTTTCCAATTGATTCTTAAAATGACAAGTAAGCTAAATTGTCATCCAAATTAAGTGACACTAAACGAAGATCTCTTTTTAATTAATACAAATTTAAGGTACAACTTTTTAAAAAGATCCTCAATTAATATATTAGGGATATTGTTTAGCCTAGAGAAGCCAAAAAGAAATCGTTAGTTGACAAGCATATACACAGCCCATCAATATAAAGATGTAAGAAAATGTCTTTCTTGAGGTTTAAATTAGTTTGCAATTGTTCACGCTGGATCTGTGATGCAGAGAGATATTTGGAAAATATCTATTATTATGTTATTATTTATATTTAATTGATAAAATAATTATCGTAGTGTTTATCTAGGGTTTTATGGTTTTCTTATAAATAGCCGGTAAGGTCTAGAGTTGTATTCAGGTTATTGATATTGATATTTTATAAAAAAATTTGTTAAGCACTGAGAAGAATATTCTCAACCTTGTTTTAGGTAGATCTGTGGATCTCAACGAATTCAAAAAAATAACATTTTCTAGATATTCTCAGAATCAATAGGTTACTTGTGTTATCCGTAGCTTCCGCTACATCAACTTGCCCTTTTGTAAACTTAAATATTGATTACTTTGTTTTTTATGTTGAACTTTTACACCTTTCTTTGTTAAAGATGGTGTAAAGTCTGCTCTATCTTCACAAGAAATATATATGTTCACCACATATATATATATATATATATATATTCTAGTTTATTTTCTGCGCACATAGAAGCATTTCTACTACTGACCTTTAAAATCCGAAAACAAGTTTACGAGAATTTATGACATGCAATCATCGTGCGTGAATTTCGTATTATTATTTACCTTAATGAATATAATTTAAGACATGTAACACTATATCGATGAAATGAGTTTTTTCTTTTTGCATAAATTTGGATGAAATGAGTTGTTAAGTCAATTACGATAATTCGCTGAAACCTGTCATTGAATATAAGCTAGTTACTGCTTAACTTTAGCCGCGATCGCTAACAATTGCAGAACAAACAGGTATGAC
>NC_027750.1:13965262-14090859 GCF_000695525.1 Brassica oleracea var. oleracea | reverse complement strand
TGAATTTATTGGAAAACTGAGCCGAAGTTAGACTTCAAAGAAACGTTTAAACATTTATCTTTTTGAAACATAAATAGTTAGTTTTGTTTACTCTCGATTTTGGCGAATCGAAAATGCCAAATGCATGAAAGAAAAAAGTCATGACATAAATTTATTGGAAAAAAAGCTTACTAATTGCCGTAACGTTTCCTCTAAACTAAAGAAATATAGTCTCAAATGTTTAAGAAATTTATATAGCATTAAGAAAACTAGTGTGAAAAAAAACGTTTTGATGGGAAAATTAGTTGATACTAATTCCTCAAGATTTTATTGGAAATCTAACTCCATGCACACAATCTCTTATCAATCAACAACTATAAAAAATCCAGTGACTATAACAATTTGATGGATTACTAGTGACCGCTCAGTTTATCTACCTGTTGTTGGAGGGAGAAAATATGAGAGACACAGCCATACACAGGGTCATGAAGACGAGCCTGAGCTTCGTAGGCGATGGTGACAACAGCTTCACATCGATCATGGATTGGGACCTTAAGCAAGAGCTTAGAGACGTTGCTGGCTCCAAACACCTTATGAATAGCTGCGAATCTTTCTGCTCCCTGCTCGGATGAGAAGTAAGGTGCGAATATACAATCTGATAAACATTTCCTTCTCAGGAACTTGCATGCGCCGCACGGTGAACCTGTCCCTGCCGTTGTAATGTTACCGGAAGTTGCCATCGACGAAACAAACAAAAAGGTGACGATCTTTATGTTATTTGTGCCAAAAAGAAGGATTCTCTTGTTTTTTTTTTCTTTTATAAGATTGGTGTTTTCAAGAGATGTTGAAAAAGATTGGAATAAGTGATGGTTTTAGGATTGGGATCGTTGGAGATGTGCACGAGCGAACTAGGAAATAGTAAATGGAGAATTGTTTAGCGTCTGACTTTGGGTGGATTTATAAAGGGAAATTATGATGATGAGTGAGAAAGGCTTTTTCTTGGGCCGACTTATTTTATATGTTCTCTCAATCATAAACAATCACATAATATGATAATGTATTGATTAGTTTTGTGGTCTACCATATTGTATTAGCTTTGTATATTAAATGCTATAGTTCTCCATCGCTAGAGTTTGAGCCACACTTATGTCATTTAGAAATTGTAATATGTGATGAAACTATAAGTGCAGTGTACATCATGAATTAACAATATTAATGGAGTTAAGAAAGTCTTAAAATTTGATTTCACAAGAAACTATATGCTACAGTGTCAAATTACGTTTTGGTAATGATTTGAATCATAATTTGGATTTTCTGCCATCGTAGTTTTTATTTTTGACTTGAACATCACAATAGTAAACAAGACCATTATCGACAATAATTTGAAAAATAAATGTCTAAAATATCTAAAATATAGTCAAAACACCAAAAATACTTGAAATGTCTATTGATTCTCTATCCAAATACTCAAACCAAACTAATTTATATGTTAAGTTTAGGTATTTTGACATGTGTTATTTAAATTTTTATGTAATATATTATTTTGTTTATAGATTTTGAGAAATTTAAAATATATATCGAATTTAAAATTTTAAAAATAATTTAAATGGATTATCTGAACTCGAACCGAATCTGAACCGAAATTTAGAAATATCCGAATTTGGCTGAAATCTTTGACTCCAAAAATCAGAATGGGTATCTTTAGTACACGTACATGTAATGGTTGAGTTGACAGATAGGTTATTTTTCCCCAAGTGGCTTGATGTTTTAAGTCACTGGTTGTGTTCAAACCAAACTTTGATGAGATAAGAAACTGGTTTATGAGTTGGAAAAGATTGTTCCCGGAGGAGTTTTTAGCAAACAAGAGGATCCAAATCCAGTTCAAGCGCGGTCTAGATATGGCGATGGAAGCAGTTGAAGGGGTGGAAAGGTCTCACCAAGGGGAAAGGGAGAAGATAAGTTACCACAAGGCAGAAGAGCAGAGGCAGGCTCAGAGGGATGACTTTGAGGAGATGAGTTTTAAAGAAGCTGTGGAATTATTTGCGCAGAAGAAGGAGATGCTGTTGAAACCTAAGCCGCATAGAATGCACAACGGAGGTTTATAATTTTGGAAACGTGAGTGTGGTTATAGACTCAGCAAAGTCTACGTTGTTGGCTCATGAAGCAGGAGATTGGTTTCCTGTAGATTTTGACTGTTTGCTGAAGATGCACCACAGTGCTGTTGCTGGAAAATAGTAATACATTTCCTCTAGGAAGGTAATATTGCTTACAATATTCTCTGTCTCCCCTCTATGTTTTGCTTTGTAGTAACCCGAAAAAGCACAAACCAGAGGATAGATCTCTGGTTAGTCACATCTTATAGGAACGCTGGTAGAAGAAGCTGCGTTTGGAACATGATGGAAGGGTTGAAAACATGAACTACTTACGGGTAAAACCAGAAGAATTCATGGTGTGGCATATTATGAACATATTTGCTATTCATTTTACTTTTGGTGGTTGAAGTTGCAGCCTGCAGGCATCCGAGTTTAAGTATACCTTTGGCTTGATCAGTTACTTGTGTACAGCGATGTTTTCTTTGTCAGAGAACGCATATTGTTATCCATGTGTTTTCAGGTTACTGGACAGGACATTGATAAAGAGATTGACAATCCTGAAGACTGAAGGATAGAGTTTACAGCTTTTCCTCAACCCAGAATAACTTTTTGATTTTCCTACTACATGATCAGTTTTCAACACTGCAAGAGCTAGAGAAGTGTAATTCTCTTAACGATGGCTATTATATTAATCTGATCTATGGAGTAGAGAAGTTATGTTGTTTCTCTGGAGTCTTTTGTACGTATTATGGATTAGGACCTCTTGTATTTGACCTGCTTCTTTGAATAAATGCTGTACACAGGCCAAGAACCTGTTTGCAAGTTGTGTCAATAATGTTAAAAACTATTTACCATCTCAACCATTTTATAACTGTTGTGATTTAACCCAAGTCGATATCATTATATAATCAACTGCTCTTGTCATTACGGAGTTAACATTTCTTGATTATGCAAGCATCCAACACTGAAACAGTGAGCAGTAAAAGCTTAACAACTACGAACTGAAACCTAGTGTTTTGCACAGCATCTAACAATTGGCTTATGCCATGAGAACTCCAACCACTTTACAGCATACTAAACTAAACGTGAACGCTGCACAAAGCTATAATCATATACCATAGCGAAAATCTATACTTAGGAGCCTTCTTGAAGCATGGAATCTCTACAAAACAGAAGAACACTCCTCCTAGTTACAGCTATACTATCAGTCTCCGAGTAGAACACCAAGTGACAAGCAAGAGGATGAATTTGATCAGGAAGCACTGGATAATAGAGCATCCAGCACTGATACAATGAGCAGTAAAAGCTAAGACAAACCAAAACTGAAGAAACTGAAACCTAGTGTATTGCAGAACTACGTAAGCCATGATAACTCCAACAAGCTAGTTCCTGAAATCTAAGTGTTGTGAAGTTAACAAAGGCTGATGCCTACACCAACAAATTAGTGAATTATGCAAGCATCTAAACACTGGCTCAATGAGTAAAAAAACCCTTAACAAATAACCAAAACTGAAGTCTAGTGTTTTGGACAGCATAGCAAACAATGTATACACTGCACAAAGCAGCTATAATCATATATACTAACGAGCCTTCCTCAAGGCTGCAATGTCTACAAAACAAAAGGGACACTCCTCCTAGCTACAGAAATACTATCAGCCTCTGAGTTGAACAACAAGTGACAAATCAAATCATTCAGAAAAATACCAATCAAATTGCAGATGTTGATCAAAAAGTGATCAACTTTGAGATTTGTTATGCAGTTAAAAAATAAACTTTATTTCATCATTATCCACAAAAGGAAACCCTAAAACTCCAAAGTCTTTATAACAGTGATGCTCCTCAATCGGAAGAATCTCCGAGCCTCTCCATCTCGAGGCGTTCAAGGGCCTTCTGATGAGCCCAAGTCTCGATCGAAAGATCAGGTTTAGCATTGAGCCCGACGCCTAGGATGACGATCGTGAGGAAGCTCGTGATGTAGCAAGGAAGCTCCCAATCTTCCCATTTGCGCGATTGTCCCGGTGGCGGAGGAGTGCGGTTCATGAAGTAGCCTTTGGGCCGTTCTTCGTGACCCGGCGTGGCCCATCTACTCGGGCCGGCGGATGTAGATCCGGATCTGGAGAAGATCCGGTTGCGTAGCGTCTTCGCTGCGACGGTCAAGGACTGCGTCGACGCCATCGCTGTCGATTGAGCGAAAGTGAGAATCAATCCTACTAATGGTTTTTCTTCACTCGAAACCTGAACCGGGACTTTTACTTTGGTTTATTAAGATTGTCGGTTTATGTGGGAAATAACCAGATCGGTTTAAATTGAAGTTGCAACTCTTTTCTACAACTCTTTTTTAGAGTTAGGATACGTGGTGTGGAACGTGTTGAAACCGTCTTATGCTTTTTTGGGAGTCGATGCTCTTTTTTCTGAAAATGCTTAACTTATTGGCTTCTTGTTTTACTCTTTAAAGCGTTCTTGGTTTACATGAACACTGTTCAAACTTGAAACAGTACTAGGTGACAGGCAAGTGTAACCCTATCCGGCCAGCTTCATTGAAAACTTATTCTCTCTCAAAAGAGAAACAGAGGACGTAGGAAAGCTATTTCAAACCAGTTTATTTCGGTTCTTGGGAGTGGAAAAAAATGAAGGACCGGTTTAAGTGTAAATCAGTTGAATTGATTTAGAATTGTTATGTCGGTTTACACAGAGCTAACTGCAAGGAAAAGAACACGGGCAACAAGGTTCGGTGTATATATAGCAACCAAGAGTTAAAAGGATAACAAATAAACAATGTTATGGCTGAGACCAAATTGTTAAGCAATAAACAAATGTAATCATCTCTCTATAAAACAATCGAAAACTCCTGGTCATTATTCTTCCATGTGATCTGCAACGCCAGAATCTTACGACTTCTCTCCTGGCTCAGTCGGTACTGCAAAAGCTAGCCTTACCTTCGCCTTCTCTTGCAAAGAGATTCGCTTGATGGCAAGCAACTGGTTCGTCTTCGTATCTCCAACGACTACCCACCACCCTTCTTCTTTGGTCTTGGGATATCTTGGTGCCTCCACAGATCCCACCTGTGTCCTCCCCTCCATCTCCATGTCTCTCTGTAGCATTAACTGTAATGTTATTTCTTTTCCAGGGGTTACCTCCTTGCTGTCTACGACCTCGTATGCAAGATCGATGTTAGGGTACCGGTTGCAGAATCTGGCAATGTCAAGAAGCTGAGCGTTTGACATTTGGAGAAGTTCTTGGCGCCTGCCATCTTCCATTTCCACAAGATCGAATACTGTTTCGATGTTATTCTCTTGGCACCTTTTGGCCAAGTCATTTATGAAGTGAGGAAGCTGCAGAAGCGTGGAGTCTCGTTCCCACATGCCTTGAGTCACCATCTGGCTTACTTCCATAGCTAATAAAGCAAGATTCAGACAGTCGTTGCTTGATATCACATCGACCATTCCCTGAACAAGTCTTGTTGCAGACAAAACGACCTCACGCTGATCCATTGCGAGGTTCTCGCTGATGATTTTTTGCCTTGAAAAATAGGCCTGAAGAAGAGTGTCTGTGCATTTTGGGTTTTCAAAAGAGAACCTCTGGTGATTGACGAGTCTCTGAACTCTGTCCTCTTCACCAGGACGTACAGGAATCAAGTCGTACTCCGAAGCTGAAGTAAGGATCTCAAGAAGACCCTTCATCTTGGTTTCGGAAGTCAATAGAGAACTGAAGCGCTCAACGGTGGTGTAACTTATGTAATAATATGAAGCAATCCTACCAAGATTGGAAGGAGAGATATTCAACTCATTCTCCATCTCAATGCATTTGCTCACTTCAAGATCAGATAGAGTGCTTTCGACGAGCTCCGAGAGGTGGTCAGATAAATGCTTGTGGCTAACTCCCTGGAGATCGTAGTAGCTAGGGTTCTGAAGAAGCCTCCTGTACATGAAGCTCCAGGTAAGATAATCCACAGCATCTTGCTTGTTCCTTACAACCCCCGCAACCACTTCCGCATTGAAATTATCATGCAAGGCAAGTTGAAGATGACTCTCCACAGGAAAGGCTTCATGTATAAATTTCTTGTAATGCTCTTTACGTGGTGCATGACAGAAGATCACACACTTCCCTGCGTCGCCAAGCAGAGGTCGGCTACTATGCCCCATCATCTGGAGCAGATCAGAGACAGGGTAATCCGAAAGAGTTTTTTCACGTGCGTCATAGAGCTGTGTCCCCATAACAACAACCAAATGCGCCTTCAATGGAGTTCCCCAACACATTGCACTAGTCATTACACATACCTGAATCCGTCCAGCCTCGAAAAGCTGAGTCACAATCTCCTGATCCAGACAGCTTTAACCCTCATGCAAGTAGCCAATGCCATGGCGCAAAGTTTCCTTCAGAGTTTCCTCGCAAATTTGGCTAACAAAAGGCTCAAATTCTTCCAGATTCCCAAACATAAAATCAGGGCTGTCCGTGTTGTCCATGTTTAAACATGCCAACAGATCCACAGCTGTAAGGCGGACATGTTTACGGGACGGGACAAAAACGATAACTGGTTTCTTTTTGGCATGCTGGACTATGGCAGTGTATGTTGGCTTAGTCATCGCTTGCATCCTGGCTTCAAAACTCACTATGTCCACCCCTTGAATGTGGATCTCCAGTTGGACAGAACGAACATTAGGCGGAAAGTTGAAAATGCCACGGGAACTGGCCCCAATCCACTCTCCAAGATCTTTGGCATTTGCAAGTGAAGTCGATAATGCAACAATCCTCATCTTATTTCCGACCTGACTTGAAATATATCTCATTCTAGACACAATTACCTCCATTATTGGACCACATTGACCTCCAATTAAGTGAAGCTCATCGATGATAAACAAACTAACATGCTGAATATATTTTCTCTGTTTCCATTTACGAGACAGAGCGTCCCATTTCTCAGGAGTAGTTATGATTATCTGACCTTCCTTAATCAGCTTAAGATCCAATGCTGTCTCCCCAGTTAACTCAACAACCCGTAAGCCAAGCCCCTTCCCAAACCTTTTCTCCCAATAAAGAAACTGCTTCTTGGCAAAAGCCTCAAGAGGTGCGACATAGACAACACGCATTGTACAATCAGGTTGTTCCTGATGATTTCTCAATATCGCAAACTCCGCACATATAGTCTTCCCACTTCCTGTGGCAGCGGCAACCAATACATTGTCACTTGTGCCATACAAAACAGGAAAGACCTGAGTCTGCACAGGATTGAAATGCTTTAAATCCTGATACAGAGCTTCATAAGATGGATTCCTCAGGGCCGTCACCGGGAGGGGCTGCAAGTCCAGTAGCTCCGTGGGTGGTGGATACTTTTCTGGAAGAATAAGATGCCTGAAAGATATAGGCAACACAGTTAGCGAGCCAAGCCATTTTTCTGAAACAACTCGGATGAAATACTGTGGTGGCAGCGGCTCAGATATAGGCACAGTGAAGTTCAATGTGTGATCTTCATCAAGATACTGCTTTTTCAAAAGAAAGTACTCATGATAGAGGATTCTTTCACCATCATTGTCTTCCACGATTATCCAAAATGGTTCAACGTATTTATGCACTCTGTCATCCCATTGGAAATCAGCTGTAACAGTGAGTTCCAGTCGCAGCACAGAACGGGAAATCGGCTGAACATATGCTGAAAGATATAGTTTTGGGATCTGGTAGATAAGTTTGTGAAGTGGTATGCCCATCTGAGGACTTCGAATAAGTTGTCCTAGCTCCTGCGAGGATAGATCATAGTACCTCTCCCAAACCAAATCCTTTTTCTCCAACCTCATCAGAACCTCATTTGGAATATCATGAAACTGCCGAAGAGGTGTATGAACACTCCACATTCTCTTGCCTACCATTTTAGACATATTCAAAGCTTTTTCAGCCAGTTGAGCCCATCCTCTCTTTAATATAATCTCAAAAAGAGCTCTAAAAATACGTCCAGCACTCTGGGTAATATAAATCATGTCAGATGTCAAAGAAAGACCCTCAAGCTTTAGCTTTGAGATATATGCTTGCAGCAAAACGTTAATCTTTGCACTAGGATCTTCCACTGTTTCCTTGACCGGAATCGGGACACGATCCAAAAGTTGTGCTACTTCCATCTTCTCATCTTGTCGAACAGTGACATACTTGAACTCCTCACTCAGTGAGAACAGATGACAAAGCTCTATATCAGTCATCGTTGGCTTCAAATTCTCATTGTATGTAGCTATTGTCCCATGTGTTATGTAGTAATAGCTAGCAATGCGTCCCAAATCAGTAACATGGAAGTTTCCACTTTTCCTGTCGTACTTTATGAGGTTGTTTTTGTTCAAGATAGTAGCAGCAGAATGTATCAGGTCAGCTCTTCTCTCCGCCAATACTATGTCTTTTGCAATCGCATCAGGTGGTAAGCCATACAATGTCGGATTACGAGCCATGCGGATATATAAATATGTATAGCCAAGCCAGTGACAAGCTTCTCTTGCATTCTGAACGGTTCCAAGCACAATTTCAGCATTAAGCTGATCAGCAAGTTTGGAAATAAACTGGCTTTCAATTGGTAGTTGCTCATTCATCAAACGAAGATAGTACTGCAGCTCGCTGTAGCCAGTGATTATTATTCCCTCCCCATGTTGGTCATATTGAGGTCTTCCGGCACGACCAATCATCTGCATGACATCTAGAGGACTAAGCTCCATCCACAACCCTCTCTCAGGATTATAGACTTGGGTTCCTTTGATAGTGACAGTATGTGCAGGCAAATTCACACCCCATGCAAGAGTTGCAGTGGAAATCAAGACCTGAACATGCCCAAGACGAAACTGATCCTCAACTATCTGGCGATCACTCCTTGTCAGCCCAGCATGATGAATTGCAAAACTATAAGGCAGAAGAAGTTTAAGGTCATGACTCTTGACAAGTCCTAACTGACATTCAAGAATTTCACGACTTTCACTATCTTCCTTCAAGAATCTACTGAGAGTATTGTTTGCCATTGTGGTGTCAACTATTGCTCTTGCAGTTTTTGCTGCATCCTTCCTCGAATGGACAAAGATTAGGACCTGATGCTCTCCAGCACTAGCCAATACTTTCTGATAACATATATCATTCATCAACTGGAACCTCCGTAATGGTTTCTTCACATTAATTCCAATATACTGCTGACTGAGAGGCACAGGTCTGTAGCTGCGGTCAAATGTAAACAACCCATCCTTGAGATTCACCCGCAAAAATAAGGCCACATCTTCATAATTTGGCAGTGTGGCCGATAAACCCACCATACGAATATGCTCCTTCGTGGTTTCGATCTGCCTAAGAGTCCTAGCAACAATACTTTCAAGCACTGGCCCTCGACTATCATTAAGAAGATGAATTTCGTCAATTATAAGAAGCCTCACAAGCTGAGTGTAAATGCGATCTCCAGATTTCCTAGTGATGATGTCCCATTTCTCTGGCGTTGTAACAATTACCTGAGTCTCTTCGATTTCTTTCTGAGTAAGGGACTGATCCCCACTGAGTTCTTTCACAGTAACTCCATAATCCTTCAAGCGTTTAGATAGAGTATCCACCACCTCAACCACAAGGGCTTTCATGGGTGCAACATACACAATTTTGTAGTTCCCATGACTATAAGTTCCATCTGAATTCCTCTGTAATTCAAGTTGCCGCAGTATAGAGAGAACGGCAACATTGGTCTTCCCCGCACCCGTTGGAGCACAAAGAAGAATGTTATCTGCCTTGAACAGAGCAGTGTCATATACTTTGCTCTGAACCCTGTTCAGCTGCTGCATTCCCTCAAAAGCCGGTTGAGCCCAATCTGGCATTTCAGTGATTTTCACAAGTTTTTCACTGCTATCAATTTTTTTAGAAACACATGGCACATGAATCTCATCAAATTCCTTGCCACGAATTCTGTAAGAATCAGAGGGAAGCTCACACTTCCTATTCTCCCTCAGCAAAACATCTTGGTCAAAAGCCAGACTCTCTAGGTCGAGCATCTCACGTTGACCCTTCAACCAATCATTATCTAAATCTCCATCATCAGCGTCTCTACTGCATTTGTCTCCATCTGCACCAGAATATTCCTTAAGCCACCGAGCTTCTTCTTTGATTTTCCTTTCCTTGTTCTCCTCCCTTTCTTTGGCTGTTGCTCGTTTTGCATGCAACTCCTCCACAATTGATGCGAACTCTGGGCCAAACCTCATCATCTCCTCCTCGATTTGATTCCTCTCTTCCTGGTCTCTTGCCCTAGCCAAACGGGTGCACCACACAACTTTGTGGCGGTTCTGCAGCAGAAATTTAACAAGGCTGAACTTTTCAAACTGAAGGTGCATAAGCAGCTTGTTCTCAACATCCCAATCACTCCCCTCAGCAAGTATCTTAAGAACCTCTTCTGTAAGTACTTGGCAGTCATGTGGATCAATTTTCTGTTCATATCCTTCGAATATCTTTCTCTGGAGCCAATAAGCATCAATTTTCTGAACATTAAGACTCTAGCCTTCATGTCCTGCATCGTTACCATTAATTGCCACACTCACCTTCACGCCTCTAGTTTTGTCAACTTGAGCAGCTTCTTCATCCTCTTCATCTATTTCCTCCTGAACCATATCAATGCCACTCTCCTCTTCATGCTCCTCACATTCAATAGCCACATCGACATCATAATCAAGTCCTTCATCCTCAATAGCTTTACCACTTCCAGAATCACCGCCCTCTTGGTAGTCTGTGATCAACTTACCAAACGAAACCAGCTGATCGAAAATCTGATCGGGAATAAAGTAGAACACTTTCTCGATACGCACCTTCTTCTCAGGGTTATTCAAGGCTTCGTTCTTGAGAACAGCCAAAACCTCATCAGCCGCACCGCAAGCAACACTCGGAGGTTGCCCACCCAATCGATGCTGAATAAGACTAAGCATGGCCTCGTAAGCAGCTCTCGTCTCCTTAGTCTTGGGCTGATAAACACCTTCATCCGTATCAGTAAGCACACTCTCCTCCCTAAAACGACGTCGTTTGCTACCTCTATCAAAGACCGTGTCATCTCCATCCTCCCGCTCCTTCTTCTTCTTATTCGAATGGTTCAGCCTCTCCTTAACAGCGAGATCTCCAAAGGACTTAGGATCAATCTTTCCCCTGAGAGTCTCCGGCTCTCCCGTAGGTTCACGCGTATCACGACGAAGCTCGTTGGTGCTGAGCACCAGATTCGAATTGGACTGCTTCAACCTAGCCTCTTCTTCCGCGCCACCACCACCCAAGTTCGCCATCACTGAATTAAACACAAAAACCTCAATAACCAAATTAACCGAAACAAGAGAAAATGGTACGAAAACCTCGATGATCGTGTTACCTCTGTTCTTCGTTTCTTCTCCGTCGACAAAACTAACTCGATTTCATTGACACGCGATCTCTTATTTATATGGGTTTGTGGAAAAAAAAAAGTCTAAACCGTCAATTCGTGTTTAAAAGGAAATTAATCAGAAAAAAAAAAAGGAAAAATTATAATTTCGTGGTTCGGTCGGCGAAGCTTTAATTAGGAAAGAAAAATAACTACGAAGATGAGTTTTTATCTTCTTCTTTCATTAAAATCAAAGTTGGACCCAATAATGGTTCATTTACAGTAGCTATATGAAACCCAATTTAAACTCGGAGACAAGAAAACAACAACAAAATGACTTCTAAACGCGGGAAAATAACCATTTAATTTCTCAAGTATTTAAAATTGACAGTTTAATTCTCCAACTATCGTGTACCCAAAGTAACTCACGACTTAATGAAATTGAACTCATAAAAAGTTAACGTTGAACAACAAACAGAGAAAGTTAATCTATCTAATTTAATATCTTCGGTAATGTCTTCTATTTTTCCCAAATCAAACAAGAAAAAACATAAACCAATTTAGAAGAGGATTAGCTAAAATCAAAGTTAATAAATGGTTTATAACAGAGTTATTCTCAACAAAGCATTGATCAAATATATAAATCTCACCATCTCTTGATTCTAATCATTTCAATGTATTTTTGCATAAAAGTTTATCTCCAATATGATCCTTACATTTCTGATAAATAATACATCTGAGAACTGTAAGCAATACGTGCATATAGCAAAGTTGAGTATCTATGCTGTTTTGGCATGACATTCTATTTTAGACATTAACTAATCTTCTTGCGCATTCCCATCCGTGATCTCGCATATCTGGTACTGCTTGTTAAGTTGAACCTTGGGATAGCAGTAAAGTCTCACAAGAAAAGAAACAAAGGCATAAACACAGGTACAGAAGTAGTGAAGGATACTGTAGCCTCAATCCCTCACCAGTGAGGGATGAGTAAAGCACTGTTCCTTGAAGAGCATGTAGTGCTTCACTTGAGCAGCTGACATCCTGCAAAAGCCACATGTCATAATTAATTCACTCTTCAAAATAATAATAATAATGGATCTCTTGAGAGATCTGTACCTGGAAATCAACGAATGCAACATGAGTCCCATACGTGCCTTGAATCTTCAGCTTCAAGAATCCACGGCATCTATACAGAAAAGAGAGGGTGAAAACTAATACATTCTTACTGGTTTTACAGTCTTGTGTGCAGGAGGACAGAGTAATTTTACCTCGAAAAAACTTGAACTAACTCAGATTCAGTACAATTGGGTCCCAAGTTTGCTATAAAAAGTGTTGGGCAAGGTTCTGCAGCATTATTCTGACAAAAGAACATAGATTGTGTCATGTCCACTTGTTATAGATACTTAATCTCAATGGTTAGTACCAACCGAAAAAAATATATTCATATGGAAGTATAAAGCACGCAGAAGCATACAGATTTTGGGGTACTCATTGCCCTCCCAGCAACATTAGCAACTCCTTGACTGAATGAGCCACAACAAAAAATTGTTAGCAAATAGCTATGAAAGAACAAACTCCCAAAAATTCAGGGCATGGGAGACATGGCCAGCAAAGCCTTTAAGTAGCTTACACTTCGAGACAGATTACATGAAAAAGTGTGTGCAACAAAGAAACATAATCTAAGCATTGCCAAGTAACAAGAAAATGTGCTCTCAAGTAGTGCAGATGACCTTTGTGCAGGTGAAAAACCAATAGTGTTGTGAGCAGAACTACTCATTCCAGGAGTGTGAAAGCTGCCAAAACCTGCTAGTGCCCCAAACGTGCAAGAATGTGCTTTAAAAAACGTGAACTTAAAAACCCCAAGTGTGTAAATCTTAAACCAACGAGGACATGCATGAGCGTGTGCTATATATATATATATATATATATATATATATTCAGATACATGAAACATAAACACACAAAAAGACCACAGTCTTGTGTCAGTGTTCTTACCGGACTGGGCAGTGTTGCTCCAGGGCTTGGTCTTTTTCAAGCTCTCCCTGTCATCATCTACCACATAACAGAACAATAACTAACACAGAATCAAAAACCCAAATTTTCTAGACCCACAAAGCAGAAAGAATCCAAAACTTGCCTGGTCTTGATCGCTTAGATTTAGGGTTTGATTTAGCAAGATCAATGTAAAGAGTAGAATGCTTCTCGAGATCAAACACCATTCCCTGGAAGGAATGAAATCAATCAAAACAAAGCTTGGTATATAAAGTAAGAAACTTTACTCAACAAAGATAGCTACAATGCTCTTTCGTACTCACATTGAGAGCATGCATCACCGCTACAGCTGATTGGAGATCCGAGAACACAGCAAACGCGAAGGGCTAAGGCAAAATCAAAAGTACGAGGTCACTTTGCTATCTCTACACCAATCTATACGGAGAGTGATCAAAAGGGTTACCTTGGATCCACCAGAGATTCGGAGATGCGAAGTTTCGTATCCTGGGAACTCACGGAATAGATTGTAGATCTCCCGAGGCTTGACGTCTTCCGGAAGTCCGGCGACGAAAAGCGTTCGAACATCTCCGGTTGAGGACTGCGTGGGTAAGTATACCGGATGTATTGGAGTAACTGGAATCGGAGCTACTCCCGGCGGCAGCGGAGGAGGAATAATCGACGGGAGACTGTAGTGAGTGTAGTAAGCTGACAAATCATCCATTGTCAGACGACTTTATCCCGTTGCCGGCAGAAACTGGAGACTCTGTTCTTTTTATTTTACATCGGAAGAAAATAACACATGTTGAGTATGGGCCGTAAGTAAGGCCCATTAATTTGAGGCTTTATATTTCAAAAATCCATTGTTCATTTGCTTATTGATTCTATCATGCTCCGATTTGGTGACTGAATTAAGTAAATAGAAAAATAAATGCTTAAATGGACAAATATTAAAATAGGAATGGCGGTGAATAAATTGTTTTTTTTTCTTTTCCATTTGTTCCTCATCAAACTTTAGAAATAAGAAGAAAAAGACTAATTTCAAATCTTTCAGAAGAGGGAGAGATTTAATCCTTTTTTGTATGTGATATATCTTCGATCTTTGATCGATTTTGTCTTCCGGTTAGCGGATTTAGCTTTCGCGTTGGCGAATTTTTGATGTGCTTCTTTCTTCAATCGCGTCCGAACTGATCTTCATGGCATGCTCAATCTTATCGGATTGTTGATTGATGATAATAAACCCGATCACTATGGTCGGTTTCATGAAATCAATATTTCGCTGTTTTTCATCACTATTCCGTCGGCTTCTGTTCAGAAACCAGTTTCATCGCATCAACTGAAGCTTCTTCTACAGAGAGCCAGTCTTTAATGGTATTTGGCCATTAGAGGTGTTAAAATAAAGCTTCTCGAAGAATGAAGGGAAAGTTTTGTTGGATTTTTAAGCTCCCTTGAAGACGATTCAGTACAAGTTCGCGTTTTAACAACGGTCCAACAAAGAATCAAATTGCGGTTCAAGAGAGGAGGCTCCTGCAGTTCGTCGTTTGTGGCGGTGTGGCGTCTCAGACTTCTCAACTCACGGCGACGCGTAAGAAACGTATATCTCCACACTTGAACATCATGCATCAGAAGATTGTGAGGCGTGTCTGCAACTTTCAGTTGATAGGATGCGTGGCACGTAATATTTATTACAATATACTAACCAACAAATTATATTTATGAACTATTAATTTTTATAGTTAGCCGTAGATTTTAATCCAGCGGTCTAGTAATCTAAGTTTATGCACCTAGATGATTTTATATATTTTTAAATAAAAGCACAATTACATATACACTTAACCATATTTAATCAATAAAAAAATAAAATGAAAAATCTTATTAATAAATTTGCATTGAAATTCTAAAACAACGCTTATTTTGAAACGAAATTTTTTCCCTACAACTACAATTAAATTGAAAAGTAACATGCAAGTGTATTATCGTATTGATGTTAGACGTTACAACTTAACACTATTTCGATTAAAAAAAAATATCATTTACCAAAAAAAGACCGTATTCAAAGAGTTTCAAAAACGTTTGCTTTCCGGTTGACTGATCAAATCGGTTGGTATCCGGTATAAATCCCTTGCACCTACCTGGAAACTCCAATTGCCTGGTGAGAGCTTTGCTTAACTCAAGAAAGAAGAAAATCATGAGTTTGTAATTGGTCGGCTCTTTCTACTTTACGAATGTTGGCTTATGACAGTGACGCGTTGTACGAAAGTATACGTGTCTGAAAACTATTTTCACTACAAATAGACCAACCACTCGGTGTTGACGACTTCAAGAACAATTGATGATGGAGAAAGATCAGAAGAAAGAGAGCGATATGTACGAGCAACGTCAACACCAGCCACCATATGTGTCGCAGATGCAGCCAGTGACACACGACGCTTACGGAGGCGGACTCTACGGTATGGACGATGAGAAGGAGAAAGATGCCAAGACTATAGAGACAGATGCAAGAAACGTAGAGAAAGAGCCTCATCAACATCACCGACCAGCCAGTGAGACACAGAGCGCAGAAGGGCCTGATGAGGCAAAAACGACGAAGCCAAAGCACAAGCCACCACCTTCGTCTGGTGATCGAGATATTGACGTTACTGGGCAGTCATACATTCAGTGATGACTTATGAATCGTGAAAGAAGTTTTATAATAGTTCACTTTAATTTGTGTGTTTGTATGATCTTTGTAGTTTCTTTGTTTCATGGTCTTTTATTAGTGCGAGGAAAGTTGTAAAAGACACGTACGCATCATATGATAAACCAATAAAAATAGAAACACTCACAAGTTGGAACATATTTTTGAACTTGTGCATTAAAATGGCATCCAAAACAACAATCTTCTTCTCTTCTCTCTTTCTCAATCTTCATAGTTTTTTTTTTCTCTTGTATCCGTTCTTCAATATATGAGCATGCTAAGGCTGAAGCAAAGTTGAAGCTCTCCACCGTGGCTTTTGAATATTTAATCCAAAAGCTACACTCAACTAAAATTTCTTGAACATAGAAGAGAGTGAGTTTATTAAGAGTTATATTTTTCTTCATATTTACAAAAAAATAAATGTTTTGATTGGATATATACTGCTTGGGGTTGGATCATGCAGTATATATCCAATTTGGTCAAACTAAACCGGTTTATACTGCATGATTGGATATATACTGCATGATCCAACCCCAAGCATTTTAGTTGTGGATATTAACCGGTTAACTCCGGGAGATATACACATCACATCTATATATGTTACCTTAAATAAGTATATGGATACAAAACAATCGCATACTCTCCTCCATTCACTAGATTTTTAAGCATCATATGTTTGGTTTTGTTTTTAAGCATCATTCACAAGAACTAGAGGCAGGGAACCATGGATCTACACCATCCCGAGCTGGAGGAGACGCCGGAGAGCTTCACAAGCCCAGAGCCAGAGACATATCGAAGAGAGAAGGTTAAAGGCAAGACAATAGCAAAGAGAAAAAGAGGAAGGGTAAGGAGGAGCGCCTCGGGCGGCGGTACTCTCACCACAGGAGCAAGACGAAACGGAAGTCGGGGGGCTCGGGAGAAGAAGATTGGAGGAGAGAGAAAGTAAAAGTAATTTATTAGAGCATCATTAACCCTAAAGTTGCTTAAGTGGAGTGCTTAAAAAAAATTTTAATTTTTTGTGTGAAAAAAAAAATTTAAAAAAAATAACCAATTGCGGACCGACACGTGTCAGTGGTATGCGCGAACAGTGAAATCAATTTCTAAACACTCCTTGAGCAACAAGGGTTAATGGTGCCTCATATTTTCACATTTATATTTCTCATTCATTCACTCCATCTATATATATCCCTAATATAACTACCATTAGTTAAACGTAGCCATTTTGGTTACTCATGGACGTTGATCTTATTTCACTTTCCATTTGCCTCAAATTTCATTTTTTTCTTTCCTTTGTTTTCGTTTTAGGTTTTTGTTATTGGCTCATACTTGATTTGCAGTATGTATTGTAATTATATGTAAACTGCAGTAAAACTTATATGGTAAAAATTGTAAATTTATGTGGTAAGTTTGCAGTAAAAATATGAGTTACGGCTTTGTTAAAACTAATGACTGATAACTTTTTTGATGTACAAGTTGTAATACAATTTTTATTAATAATTGAAAATATAAATTTATAAATAATAAATTATTTATTGAAAAAAGTACCATTTAAAATAAATAAATAATAAAAAACTATTTTTTTATTTTAATATGTTAAAAATAAAAAAGTTAACAAAAATAAGTTGGGATATATATTTTCCAAAAAATTTAGTTACTGATAATATAATTGATTGGTAACCTTTTCGTTATATAAATTGTAGTAAATATTATTTTAAATAAAAAAAATTATAAATATAAAATGATTACCCTTATTACTATTTTAATAAGAAAATAGATTAGAGAAAATTAAGGACAAGTGGGTAAGCAGAACAAGACATGTGTACGCGATGAAACAAAATGGTTTACTCAGTGTCATCAACAATCAACAACTCGCATAGAAACAAAAGAAAAAAACTCTATATGATTGACCGTTCTAGAGCCGCGTTTTACTGTATGATTTGATGCTCTTTTCAATCTAATTACTTGATCTGATGAATGTTTGATGTGAATGTCTAGGTTACACAACAACATGTTCCCGAGGAAGAACGTACCATACCATCTCAATGTGTTCAAGCACAAAAAACAACTCATGGAAGTTCATGCTCCAATCATGATTTACAGATGAAGCTTATGGAGAATTGCCTAGGTTATGTCGAGTTGTTGAATAGAGATAAGCCATCAAAGTATCTTGTTGCAGAAGCTATCAACGAATTGGATTGTCATCTTCAGTACTTCGCTAGCGTAATCTAGAAATACCAGTTAAACTTTATCATACACCATTTAATATATAATCATACAAAACTTAGCTAATTTAATTTGGACAAAAAATTCCGGTTCCACATAAACAGAAGAAACATGCAAAATACCAGAACATAATGTTAGTCAAGGTTGAGACAGTATTAGCTGCTGTTTCTAGACATATACTATCATCCTAGATTCTACTAAATGTATAACTTAGATATACGAATTTACCTAAGAAAAGAGAAAGGTAGTTCAAAGTTTGTTCAAAGTTTTAGTTCTTGTTTGATGAATGTCTAAAATTTTATACAACACTGGATTTGAAAGTTAAATAGATGACACCACGACCATCATATAGTGTTCCAGAAGAATGTATAACCCCATCAAACTAGTTATGGCCTAAGAAAATGAAGCATGAATGTTCGAGCACAAATATGGATTCACGAATCTAGTTGATGGAGACTAGTCTTGGAGCCATAAAATTGATGGATGAAGATAAAATAAATGACAATGAGAAGAGAACAAAAGATTTGGTTAAGACAAATGTCAAATCTTTGGACTGTGATCTTAAACTGGAGACATAGTCTCTCTTTTTTTATATGGAAAGAAAATTTCAACAAGTGTTGTTGATTAATGATGGATTTAATAGAGATTTGCCTTGAATCCATGGAATTGTTGGACCTAAATAAACCATAAGATGATGAGGAGAGAGCAAATGACTTGGTTGTACAAACTATTAAGGATTTGGAATGTGATCGTCAATCCTTCACTGACAAGAAAACTCAAGTCTTCATACAAAGCATCATGAACTGTCTCTCAAAGTACTATCCACTTCAAAAAATGTAAACACAAGTATCTGTTACAAGTTTTATAATATTACTTGAGAAGTCAGTTTTTTACGTATCGAGGTATTTTTTTATAGGGGTTAACTACATAGGCACATTTAATGAATTAAAAAAAACACCTTTAGTTATTATTACTAAAACGACTTTCCTTTTTATTTAATATGTTGTGTAAATTAGAAATTTCCTTTTTAATTTTTTTCAAATAACAAATATAATTAAAAACATTATAAATTTTAACAAAATAAATGTTTTATTATGAGTTATAAAGTATAAACTCTATTATATTTTACTATAAATTAATACTCGATAAATTAATAAATATTATAAATTAATAAATATTATTCAGTTTCAAATTGGGCTGATTTAAAATATGACATAAATCGATAAAATAATTAAATAATATTTTTTAGAAAATTCTATGTTAATATATTCCATTAAAATTATATCTAAAACATATTTAAATTCGATGAAACATATTTTATATACACCAAAACTGTAATAAAACAAATACTGATGATGAATTTCAAAATGACAATTAATATCTATACATTAAAATCAAATAAAATATTATTTTAAAAATAATTATTTTAAAAATAATATTTTATAATAAAAAATCTAGAAAACAAATCTTTTTATAAATTAATAATTACATAAATTAATGAATATCATAGTTTTAACATTATAGAGTTTTTACTGTATATACTGCAGGATCTAATCCCAAGCAATGAAGCAATGCTATGTATTATTAATCACCCATCTTATATCAAAATATTTTGTTTTCCTTATAGTGTGTTTTACATGTGATTTGTATAAAATGGTAGCTCCCGGTCTTATCCGGTTGATATGGGATTGGGTCAAACTAAACCGGTCCTTTGCTCGGCTTAACCAATATTTGGGATAAATAAATCCAGATTATCTGCTTCTCATCCGACAAACAAATCAACATCTCTCTCTCTCTCCTCCTCAAATGTCAAAACTTTCTGACAAACTCGACAGGCCAACGACGGAGAAACAGTCCTTGACGCCGTGCGTATAATGCTCAAGGCCGTCCAGATCCTGGGCTGGTCATCAGGGTTAACCATCATCTCACAGAGATTAACCAGGACCCGTAACTCCTCAAGCATCTCCCTCAAGCTCTCAGCTTTCTCCTCCTCTTCTCGGAGAATCCTCTCCTTCAACCCGACCCGAATGTCTTCCTCGCTACCCGGGTCAGACCCACTTCCCAAGTCTCAGACTTTCGTCTCTGTTCAGTCATCCGTGAGAGTCTCTCTCTACTCTAATCACCATCTCTTTGGAAAAAAAAAGATCTTATCTTTTTGGGTTCTCGTCTTCAATGGTTTAATGTTGTTTCAGGGAGATGTTCGTAAGATTAAGTTCTGTCAATGGTGTGGAGGTCCTACGAAGCATGAGATACCCGACGGAGAAGAGAAACTACGAGCTATTTGCACACATTGCGGCAAAATCGCTTACCAGAATCCTAAGATGGTTAGAGTTTTGATTCTACGAGTGTCTTGTTTGATTAAATAAGGTTCTGATGTGAAGAAAGTTGCAGGTTGTAGGTTGTCTTATCGTTCATGAAGAAAAGGTTTTACTTTGCAAACGTAACATTCAACCTTCACACGGTCTATGGTAAGTCCATTATACAAAGCCTTCGTGTTGTTGTGTTGTTTGTTTACATGAGTAAAAGATTGGATTTTTATGAGTACACAGGACTCTACCTGCTGGTTATCTAGAGGTTGGAGAGTCAGCTGCAGAAGGAGCAATGAGGGAAACTTGGGAAGAAGCAGGAGCTACTGTGGATGTCATTTCACCTTTTGCTCAACTTGATATTCCTCTTATTGGCCAAGTAAATTGCAAAACATGCCTAATGTTATCCTTCTCTTCCCTCTTCGTATCACTTCTACTTATAATGCCTGCTTGTTGTTTGGATACAGACATATGTTATATTCTTGGCAAGCCTGAAGAATCTGGATTTTGCACCTGGTCCTGAGTCATTAGAGTGTCGTCTTTTCGGACTAGATGAGATACCGTTTGATTCCCTGGCTTTTTCATCTATATATGTTACCTTAAACTTGGTAAGTATAACAATCACTTACTCTGTAGTCTCGATTCACTAGATTTCTAAGCATATCATGGTTTGGTTTGGTTTTGTTCGTTGGCAGTACTTGGAAGATCTTAAAAAGGGGAAAGTAAAGTTCCACTATGGTACTATAAACAAAAGGTGCGTTCCAAGTAATATGCCCTTGTGTGTGTAGAGTGATTGTTTGAGAGATGTTGTTAACGGTTTCACTTATGGTTTATTCATTCTCAGGCCTGGAAGTAGTCCTTCTGATATTCGTGCTTTTACTCTTGATTACCATTTGCAGCCATGAATCAGAGGTTTTACAATCCTTCCTATCTAATTTATATATACTCGGAATGGCTTTACTTCATGGAGACTTTGTCTTTATTTGTGAAAGCGTTTCCTCACAGATTACAGGAGCAGCTTCTGGATTTGATTCATTCTTCCATGTTTTTATCACTTTGCAACTCATTGTTTGACTATAAGAAAGGAGGACAATTGATGCTGCCCATGTGAGAGACTCCTTGGACAGAAGCTAAAAGAAAAGACAGAAGATAGTTGTTTCCTTTTTAGATGTTATGTCTGAACAAAGTGTTTCTGTTTCAGAGTTTCAGTTGCTCCAGTTGTAAAAGAAAATCTTCAGATGTTAATGCAAAATATTTTGATCAATCATTGTGTAATTAGTCACCATGTCACTGTTAAGTTGTTACTATAAAGGTTTTTAGATAAAGAACAAGAAACCGAACGTTGAAACTTTAATTCATTCAGACCATAGAACACTTCGGAACACAAGAAGAAAGACAATCCCAAGTTTTGTGTGCAATTGTAAATGCATCACCTCAAAAATACTGAAAAAGACAACATAGCAGTACCACAGAGATACTTTCAAACGAGAGAACTGAGATTGAAGGAGCCAATCATGTTTGCGAGAGCAGAACTCATATCTAGCTCAAGCTGAAGCCTTTGAAGTTCAAGCTGTTGCCTCAAAGCTGGATCTTCGACTTGCTCTGCTGTTGCAGCTGGTTGTTGAGTCTGCTCCGTCTCCAAACCCTGAGCAGGAACAGATTCACCGCTCACTGCCCCTCCTTCATCACTTGTTGTCCCACATTTCTCAACAGCAGAGGCAGCAGCCACTGGTTTGGGCTTATTCACAGCACATGAAGCATGAACATGATAGTTACAAGCATAACAGTTATAAGACCAAAACCTACCATCCATACCCACGTTACAGAGATTACAGACAAGCTGATTCACGTAACCAAACTGAGTAAAAGGCATAGCAGGAGGAGTACTGTTGTAAACAAGAAGAAGACTATGGAGAGGGTGAGAGTCATGAACCAAAACGTGAGGCAACTGAGCGCATTGGACATGGAGGTCAAAGTCACACAAAGGACAACAGTAAGAGAACCCTTTACCTCCAGTGCAGCCACAGGCTCTGCAGAGGAAGGTACCAGCGCTGTAAGTGGTGTAAGGGACTAGAGTCAAGTGGTGGAGCCCCGAGTGGGAAGGGTGTTGGATCCCACGCACTGCGTTTCCACATTGCTCATGGAGTTTGAAGTCACATGTTGAACAGATGTATGCGGTTGCAGATTCAGAGATGGATGATTCACAGCCTGAGCAAATGACTAAAGAATCTGAGGGTGTAGTTGTCTGAAACTGTTGGAGGATTAGATTGTGTGGATGGCTAAAATGTTTGTACTCCATTGATCACTTTGGAAGTTTGTCTCTTGAGTTTGCATGTTTGGATCATGGTGCTTATAAGGTTTCTCTGACTTTGAATTGTTCCAAGTCTGAGTTGTTTTGATTGGTTGATTAAGTTTTCTTGATGTGCAATTTGGTGGGATATTACTAGTTTTTGTTGATAATGAAAATTACAGAAAGTTGGAGAAGCAGCGTTGACTTTTAGAAAGTCAACTACTTGAGGTTTGACCGTATATCTCTTTAACTTTGGTTTTGTCTATTACACAACAGTATTCTCTTTTTAATTTATCCATGTTTAATTATTAGGTGAAATCATTAGATTCCTATCGAATTGCAACAACAGGCATTTTAAAATTTGATGGGTCATGTTTTTCTTTGTAAGCCTTTTCGCATTTAAATTACAACAAAATAAGTAACTTGTTTATCTAAAATGAACAAGAAATATTAAATTTACCACCAAATAAGCCAATATCAGAGTATTTTTATGGCATAACAGAGATTTTTATTTTATTCCCTTCTAGTGATAAAAACACAAAACTGTAGGCAATAGTCTTACTTGTTTTATGCAGACATCTATACTCCATTCGTTTTTAGACTGAGTTAAATTTAAATATAAAACTCAAAACAAATACTTTCTCTCTTCCGAATAGAAGAATGGCAAATTATAGAATGGAATTTTCAGTTTAATTAGGCAAAATGAGATATACTAAAGTCACACATCTTAATAAAAATATTAGTCTAAAACAATATTGAACTTAAAGGAGCCATTATGGGAAAATTTCAAAGACGTGTAAATCAATAAAATTTTAGTGAACACGATGGTTAGCATTTTCTAAATTTTTACAGTTGGAATGTTGGCTGTCCTGAATAAAAAGTACAAGATAATTACAAACCAATCCAAACAGTATTGATATCGTTGCAACATACACACAAAGGTCGATAAACCTTATGGGGACATTTACTTAACTAACTCTATATTGCGTTGTTGAGAACGCTTTTATCCTATCTAATTACAGATATTGATGTTTTCAGCTAAAATAGTCTAATTTTTATGTAATACCAAAGCCTACCTCACGGCCGGTCCTGGACAAAGCCTAATGAAACATTCGCTTTAGGTTCCCAAACTTTTTGAAAAATTTTATATGTAAATAAGCTTCCAAATTAAAAAAAAAAAAAAAATTTAGGCTCTCAAATTTTTTAAATCTTTACTAAATGGTCTAAGACTTCCAAATTAAACTACGTTATCAATCCCCATCATACATCATAATATAAACAAACAAATCACAATACACCAAACTAGAGTTGTACCCACTTTCTAGCCCCATTATTGAATCTTTTCAAGATACAAAATACGAGATAGTATAATAACATCAGTTAGCTCTAAATCATTCCACAGAACGTCAGGTTAAGATTAATCACATCAGTGATGATATATCAAAGAAAGAACAATAAAAAAAAAATCGATTGAACTGCTACACAGATTTAACAAAATCCAAATCTTGGAAGATTGGTGGTAGTGTAACTAGTGTTATCCAAAAACTGTAATTTCGACCAAGATCAGATGTTGCACATGTAGTCACCAAGTATGTAATGGACTAAATAATTAATATCATATGCAACATCATCGGAAGGCCTAATATTTTTGTTTATCTTTTTTGGTATATGAAAACGACTCCTATAAAAAAATTTAAAAATTAAAACGACTAATAGACTCCTTAGAAATTCAAATTTGATAATGAATATAAAAGTAGAAACAGAAAAAATTGTTACGTGAATAATGAAGCACGTCAGAAAAAGTATATTTTAATAGATGTTACGTATGCAACAAAAATGAATTTATCGTAGATCCAAACGTAAATTTTGAGAATATATGAATTCCTCTAGGATCGTAAATTTGTATTGTAATTTGTTCAATGTCAATACTAAAAAAAACTATAAAGCCAAATTTATAAAGCTGCAAGTATACCTTGCACTTTATATTGAATCTATAAATGTAAATTAATTGTTTTACTCGCTGGATTTACCCACGAGGCAGCTCATTGGCCCGCCTTACATACACATTCAACTTTCAAGGTATTAGACTCCCATTATTGGCTTGCCTTGTACACACTAAGCTTAGGCTGCAACTATAGTTTTGAAAATACCGTGGCTAATTATGGTTGAAATTGAAAAATAGTTCTCATGATTCTGCTAAAAAAGTAGAAAAACCAATGAATTATTAGTATTATTCACACTAGCTAAATTCTAGAAAAATGTATCTAAAAAACCATTTTTAATTTTATTTATTTTTCGGTCATATTCTATTCTAGTCCATTTATGCATCTAAAGTTCAACTGTGAAAACCTTAATGAAAAGGAAACATCCACCAAATATATATTGTATGATGAAAACGCCAAGTCCTCGATCAATCGACAGGCACAGTGTTCATAAACATAGAATGTCCATTGTCATTATGTACACAAACATATACACACAACTGTAAATGCTGATCGACGGACTTACTTATCAGAAGCAGCAAACTGATCAGCAGGTGCACTTATCTCACTCTCAGTAGAAACCACAACATCAGCATTACCACTACTTGTGCTGGTTTGTCCAAGCAAACTACTTATGGAACGCGCCTTTACTATTCCAAGCTTCACTCTCTTCTTCTTCTTCACTTCCATCACCACCTCCTTTTTCTCGCCGCCACGACGGCTTGCACTCTTGTTCATGCTCCTTACCCTTCCTTTACCAAGATGATGCTCACAAAGAGAATACCCATAAAGAGTTTGCTGACAACATCTCCATCCCCTACCGTTAACGCGGCTGCACCGTGATCCTTCCTCTAATGCACCGCTCTTTTTGGCTCTCTTCTTCCCTTTTTTACAAAGATTAGCTTCTTCTTCCTCCTCATCGTCTCCTTGTTCCTCGAAGCTTATAAAGCTTCTTCTCTTCCTCAAAGTAACAACATTCTTCTCGACAACTGTTACATATATACATACAAACGGTGAATGGTGCAACCAAAAAAACATAAAGCTAATCTCTCTATATTGTACCTTTTGTTGAAGAGTCGGATTCTCCTAGGGGATTAACGTTCTTGCTGCGATTGTTTGAAGCAAGAAGAAAGAAAAACTTAATATAAAGAATGAAAGCGATCTATGAGTGCAATAAAAAGAAGAAGATAATAATAGAGCACACAATATAGGGGTTGATATGGGGACCATTCGTATAAGAGCATCCCATGCTAACGTGCACCATAATGAGGTGTGCATGTTTATAAGTATGATTGAGTTACTCATTTTCGCTAGCTACTACTCTTGTGTTCCCAAATGTTTTTGGTTGAGAAGAATGACAATTATATAAAACCATAACAAACGAAAATGAATTTACAACTTTCGAATTATAGATCAAACATCAATCGTTTCATCTGCCAAATATTATTGACATATAACAGAAGCTTTCTAGTACTACAAATCTTGATCCAAATTCACACCCAAAAACTTTGTATGATCTAATTAATAATTGCACCCACAAAGTTATAACAGAGAATGGAATGAATTGTAGATGAAAAGGTTCATAATGTTTATCAAATTCACTTACCTGCCAGATGCATCAGTACTACTCTTCACGTCTACATCATCATCATCATCATCATCCTCATCCTTCTAGAAAAACAAAAGTAAACGAAAATGAGCAATTAAACATTCCATTCTTATAAGATCTGCAAATGGAAAATAATTGTTCTCCAGTGTAAATTAAACCAATTATTTCCACGCACAAACTTAAAAAAAAAATAATAATAAAATAAAAGGTCCGGTCTTCAGACAGCACAAACTGCACCCATGAATTTAAGTTATGTTTCTAATTAAATCTCAACGTACACTAAAACTCACCAAAGCTTTCTTCTCATTCTTCCTAATCACATCTCTTTTAATCAACCGATCAGTAACCGGTGACGGTGGTGGCGGAAGCTGAAGAAGAGAAGCAAGAACACCGTCTCTGTCTTGGCCGCAAAAGTATGGAGCGGTGGTGGCCGTGGGTGACCTGTTAAAGTAGAGATCTGATAGAGGAACAGGTAATAGAGACGAAAGAGGAAGAGGAACTTGTCGTTTCCGGATTCTCATCGTATACAAAAAGATTCTTGAATTTTTGTTTGCACCAAAGAAGAACTTTGATAAAAAGAAGGAACAAAGAGTAATCCTTTCTTTTTTCTTACATGGACTTGGAAAAAAAAAAGGAGAAGGCTTTTGTGGTGCTGTGGTGTTCTCGGTAATGGCTCTTCTCTCTCTCACTTTTTAATTGTTGTTGCACCCAAAAAGCAAGTTAGTAGTAATTGAGAGAGGAAGAGTCCACGTTGTAATTGAGATTACTATATACTACTACCATTTTTATATGCATTTAAGTAAATATTTTGGAGAAAAAATTATAACCGGTAAAAAAGTTAATTGACATTTAGCAATTTTAGAAAATACTGATTTGGTGTTATGATTGGATAGCCAACAATAAAATTATTTCAATATTCAAAATCTAAATATAATTCAAATCCTATTTTGGTTATTTTCTATGTATTCAGTCAAATATTTTTTTTTGATAAGAATTCAGTCAAATATTGTTTAAATTTATATGTTCTATATTACTTTTATAGAATTGAAGATTAATTCTCAAAAATTTGAGCAAACAATATTAAAATTTAATAGAAAATCTTTATCAATAGAGAAATTTTTTTATTTTTTTCAGAACCCCAAGATTTTGAATGTTTAATGAATATTTATATAAAATATCTGAATCTATTTAAATTTTTGAAAATTCAAAAAAGATAAGAAATACTATAATATAATAGATGTCTGAACGTCCATCTCTAATAGATTAATCTGGTTCAACCGGTTAAATTTGAAATATATTATATAAATATATAATGTAAAATAATCCCACTTTCGAAAAAGACTAGAGAATTGTTTGTTATTGACTTAATTGTAGTTGTTGAACCGTGTTGCACATGTATAATGCTATATATATATAATGAATTCATGTACGCTGATTTATTTTTCTTTTACGGCAAATCCTGTAATTTTTTTTTTGACTGAAGGCTTAAAATCCTGTAAATTGATAAATAAAACTAATGTTTTGTATATGAAAGCCTTTTAAAAAAATGTTTGTATATACTACAAACTTATATACAGTTGACCATACATAGTTAACAACAATGCATACAGCAGATAACCTATAGACTTGGCCGAGAGGCTCGTGGGTTTCTTGCGTTTGCATGTGGACGTTCTATGTAGGTTCGACATATATATTTTGGTTAAAAAAATAAAATAACATAGGCATCTCTAGTATAATCGTTGAAGCTTATAATTTAAGAGACAAAGGGTAGACACAAGACCGGTCCTAAAGCTTATATGATTGTGCACAAAAAAGCTTATATGATTACAAACAACTACGATTTAGAAAATAAATAGTTTATATATTTGTATGGTTTTGGTGGTCGGAATATATATACTAATTATAAAATTTATGGAGTCGATGGCGCACGTGCGAAGAACCTGGAGAGGAGGTAATCGGTGACTTCTCTCTGTTTCTCATCGATGCCAGCTTGGACGAGAGTGAGTGGGGAGTGGGTGGGCCGGTGGAGGAGAAGTTTTATCCTTAAGTTAGAACATTATTTAGTTTCTCAATAAGTTTCTTATTAATAAAATATTGAAAAATAGAGTAAAAGAGACTTCTCATTTCAACAATTTGGAGAAACTTATTAAAAACTCTCGAGACAAATTGTTTTTAAAAGTGATCCAATTTATTTTACAAATTAAAATTAATTATATCACTAATTACATTTACATATCAATATTTGATTGTTTAGGTTTCTTACAATTTAAAATTCTCATAGGCTATGTGTGGGTCAAAAAGATAGATCGAGTTATAACAATTACTGTAATTGTTCTAGCTCTATGAGATTTAAAATTCATGCAATTTACACACTACTGTAATTGGTCTAGCTCAATGAGATCGACATTGATTCGTTTCTTGTCGACTATTCTAATGAAATTAAGATGAATCTTGTTTCCACTTGTGATGAAGGATTCGAACCAACTCATCCACATTTTTTAAAAATTGTATAATCATCAATGTTTTGATATCTTTAACACATTGCTTAGTCGTTGGTTGAGTTGTTTTACGTGGCTCATGCGAGCTTGTTTTGTACGTAATGCAATTATGGTGAGGCCTTATGGGGATGTGGCAGAGCTGGAGATCGGTGGTCGTCAGAGAGGAGTCTCGATTGCTCCAAGGAGGGCACTGTAAATGAGAGTCATGCCTCAGCCACGGGATGTAAAATATATATTTCTTGTCTCGAATATATTATATTTGCATGCTCTTGATTACTTTTATCATGTTGATTGCCGATAGAGGATATTGTTTGTTGTCCATGAAGCATCGTCTTAGTTAGGGGTGGGCGTTCGGGTTCGGATGGGGCGTTCGGGTTCGGATCGGGTATTTCGGTATAAAAGTATAGAACCCGTTCGGGTATTTCTGTACTTCGGGTCGGGTTTGGATATTTTTTAGTTCGGGTTCGATTATTTCTGATCGGGTTCGAATAATTAAATTTTGAAAAAAAATTTAAATTTTTCATTTCTCAAATTTCTTGTATTTAAAAATATAACTTTCATTTAAATAATTTTTTTGTTGTTAATAGATTGAATAGTTAATAGATTTGGGCATAACATTTTGAAACTAAAAAAGACATTAATTTGGTTATTGTTTTAAAATTTTGGATGTAACTTTTTGTTAATTCTTGAAATATAAAGTTTGACATGCATTTTAAGTGAGTAGAAAATAATTTTCTCCGTAATTCTATGTATATCATATGAACTTAAAGTATGTGTAGTATCAATATAAATATTTTATATAAAATTAGAGATGTAAACTAGAAATATATGGTTAATTATACATATGTTCGGTTATCTTCGGATATTCATTCGGGTTCAGATATTACCCGTTCGGGTTCGGATATCCAATCTCTCCTAATTCAATACCCGTTCGGATATTTTGCTACTTCGGTTCAGATTTCGGTTTGGGTTTTTTGGATCGGGTTTGGGTGTGGCTTTGGATATCGGGTAAAGTGCCCACCCCTACTCTTAGTTACATTTGACATGTTTACTACTTTGACAATATTAATGAGGAAAATATCAGTTTGAACCAAAAACACATACATGTTTTGAACAAGAAAATGTAGTAAGACTTATTTGGTTGGTTATAAAAATTTACATTACAATATTATTTGGTTAATTAGTTGAAATTTCATGTAAATTACATGAAACATATAAAATTGATTCCAGAGAGAGTTTTTTTTAATCTAATTAAATAACATCAAAAGTTTGTTTTATCAGTATCAATATATATTAAAATTACAACTTATTAACTCACAAGAAATATTGTTAATTGAAAATAAGTTGGTACATTTGCATAGAGATGAGCCAATAGCCATGATACTTACTTAGTTATATTATTTTGGTAAGCTTATGTAATGTTTTAAAAATGAATAAAATTGATATGCTACTAATTTTATTGCTGTGATTTTCCTTTAGTCATAGGGGTGTTCAATCCGGATATCGTTTCGGTTCATTTTTTTCTGTTTTTCGGTTAGTAAAATATAACTACTATTTTAAATCCATATTTACTTCGGTTCGGTTCGGTTTATATACTGTCGGTTTTCGGTTTATTCAGTTTTATACCAAAAATAATAATTTAGTTTGAGACCATATTATATAAATTTTAGAGTCATATTGTCATTGCAGTCATTTATTTAAAAAATATTATATTTTCAAATAAAAGAACAAAAAAAATAAAAATGCTTATACCTTCATATGAAATAATCAAATCTAGAATTAAAATCAAAGCTCGAAATTTTGAAAAAAAAACAAAAAAACAAAAGAGAAGTATGAAAGAAAAGTTTTTCCACTCTTCCATATTTAGTGTAATCAAAGTCATGCTTCTTCGAGTGAAACTCTGTTCGTTTATAAATAAGAAAAAAATTATGAAGAATTTTTTCTAGTTATTATCCATCAAATTTATAACCTTCACTTTAATTTAATCAATGTTAAAAGAAAGCAAAATGATTAAAAGAAAAAGACTAAGAAAATAAGAAGCCTTAGTTGCGATGAATTATTATTTAATTATATTTTAAATGTTTTTCAAATTAGGATTCTTTATTACTATAAAAAATATGGTAATAATTATTAACAAAAGAATAACTTATATAACAAATAGATTTTCATCGTTATAAAATATGTACATATGTACAGATTTTCATTTGATCGGTTTTTTTCGGTTTATTCGGTTTAATCGGTTATAAACCAAACCATATCCAAATCCTACGGTTTTTATAAAATCATATCCATTCGGTTTATATGGTATATACCAAAACCACACCATATTGTCTATTTCAGTTCGGTTCGGTTCGGTACAGTTCGGTTTTACCATATTGGAAAGGCCTATTTAGTCATATAATTAAATTATATTGACCAAATTTAAATAGTTATGATTCTAAACTTTGGTAAGAAAATAAAAGTGTATATTTAAAAAAAAAAAAGAAGCCAAAATTGTATATGTATCAGGAGGTCAAAGAGACATGATAACCAATCCTGGCCGTCTATTAACAGGAAGGAAGGTGTATCGTCGCCGTGTGATATAGACGTCACGTCATTAATATAAACCGGAGCACAGACGATTAGTGCACCTTCTTTTTTTTTGAATGAAAGTAAAATTATAATCAAACAAAAACTGTGTTACATCTTGTGCTTCTGTTTTACTTATGAACTCATAAGGCAATAAAAGTAAAAGATTCTAACCACCTATTACGATGGTGTTAGATCTTCTCTCGTGCCAAACCAAGTACGCAGACTTCTCTCCAAGTAGGCGTGGCCTCTTGCTTTGACTGCAAGCAGATGCAATCTGATCGTTTTATCAACGAGTTTGCTCAGAGTAATGGCATCCTTTGGTTCTTCACCATGTCTCCTCGAGTTTCTTTCCCCCCAGATACTGTGAACTGCTGCCTGCAGGGAGTATCTGATAAGGAACAATTCTGTGGCAGGAAAGGTCGAGCCAGATATTATAGTGATAATGGTATTCCAGTCTGTGGTAAAGCCATCTTTGAGAAGCCCTTGTACCAATGATTTCCAAACCTTAGATGAGTAGGTACATTTGAAAAAGAGATGATGGCAAGTCTCTTGCACTTCATGACATAGAGTACACTCTGCGTTTATGGTAGCATTCCAAGCTTGCATTTTATCTCCTGTTTGCAACCTGTTCTTTATTGCAATCCAGATCATAAATGAGTATTTCGGGGTGGACTCGGGGAACCATATGCCTCTGCTCCAAGGACAGATAGATTGCCTCGTCCTCAGCTGATGCCATGTCTTTTTAGTGGAGAATCGGTTTCCAAATTTTCCTTCTTCGCTTCTCCATAACGGGACATCATCCATGTCCCTTAACCCTCCAATGCGCAATTTATTTATGTCTTCCTCTATATCATTTAGAATGCGCTCTCTATGTCTTCGCCTCCTGTTATTTGAGAGGACATCTGCCATCGTAGCATTTTCCACAATACCAAGCGCTATTTTACCTCTATCACCTACGGCTTCCTTTAGGCAACCAATCTGCGACCAGACATCATACCAAAAGGATGTATGGTTCCCATTTCTGACATCTATACGCAGAAATTGCCTTGCTATGTCTCTCATTCGTAGAATCTTCTTCCATATCCAAGACCCCAAATTTGTCTTAACTGAGATCGACCAGAAAGACCCTTTCCTTATCAAATAACAATGTTATAACTTATCCATTGGTTACTTATCTATAAAACTATCATAGTTCTTTCCATTTCACAAATTTTGTCAACAGTCTGAACGAAAAAAACAACGTTTGTAGTGTAGTAGTTTTGTATATTACAACTTTATGAATATATATATACATGTGTGTATTTAATTGGCTTTTGAATAGTAAAGGAAAAAAAAAGTTAACTAAAATAAAGCTGAAGAAATGAAGAAGTAGAGAGTTACACGTACGCTGTGACAAAAAAAAAAAGAGTTACACGTACGCAGGAAGAAGTCAAATAAGGAACAAAGCAAAACTGAAAAACTTCAGCTGTAGCTTTTCAGTCTTTCTCTGCTCACTCCCCAAATTCTTAGTCAAACTCATTTCCTTGCCGCGTAAAATCTTCCTTGGTTAGTGCCCAAAAATCAAAACACTCTTTCTTGTTTTTTTTTTAATTGGCTCGTATTTTTCCATTCATTCTTCTTCTTTTGTTTTTGATAGAATGTTATGTCAACTTCGCTCGTAAAAGTAAAAGATAAGTCAACCTTGCTTACAAAATGTCAATATTTATAATATATATTTTTTTAAATCATTATTACGTTAGCTGGCTGAAGTCCTCAATATATACCGTGGTACGTACGTGTTTAATTTTCTTTTCTATTTTTTTCTTCGATATTGGATTTGGCTATATGGATCACTTAAGGTAGCTTCTTGCTTCTCACATAAATCTTGATATGCTTCCCTGACCTTCTTGGTCAAGTCACCCAGCTTCTCCTTGCTCAAACTTCTTATCAGTGGTTTCAGGCCTTTGAGAGCCTTTGAAAACCGAAACAGAGCTGATGTGGACTGAAACAATGGTATCTTATCTCTCCAATATTCTTCTAGCCTTCTAAGAAACTCTGGCATTTCTGCCACTGCATTCGTAAACTCAAATGGTCTGCGTTTCCCAACAGCTTCAGGCTTCAAGTGGAACCTTCCTCTCAGGTGGTCTGAGCAACCTCCAGATTCAAAGACATTATAGGCTTGAGTTCTCCTGTGAAGCCACACTTCATTAACTAGGATTCGATCCAGTTTCTTACATATGATCCCTTCATCCCTCCTATTGCACCAAGTGAACTTAGGGCCTTGATACCCCATATCAGTGAAATGACAATACTGAACCACACTTTCAAACTCTCTCATTCCTGTGGTTGTGATCCCAGAGTCCTGATAATTTGAGTGCTCTCCTCCCCCCAGTATTTCATTAAAATCTCCCATGACTATCCACTCCTTATTTCTGAATAAGGGTGAGCTTTGATGTGACTTTATATCGTCCCATAGCTCTCTTCTCTGCTCTACTGTGTTCTCCGCATAGACGAAAGAACAAAAGAACTCTTCCTCCTCACCCTCCAGCAGAACTGAGACCGTGATCATTTGTTCTGACTTGAAAACAGGTGTGAGCCTGACGCGAGGGCTCCAAAGAACCCATATCCTTCCCTTCCTACTAAACTCGTAATTGCTTATACAAGACCATCCTCTGCAGACTGAATCAACAATTGCAGCTGATTTCCTTTCCTTCACTCTTGTTTCCAGCAAGCACCCAAACTGAAAATCTTTACTTCTTATCCAATTATGGACCACTGTGTGTTTTGATGGCTTGTTGAAGCCTCTTACATTCCAAAAAAAACCCAGTCATTGGGAAGATTTGTTGGAGCTTCTTCTTCCTGAATTACCAGGCATGTTGATCGCAAGGATGACCTTATGATTCGTCTTGGAGTTTCGTGGGATATAGGGTCTTTTGTAAGTACTCTCTCCCTTTTCCGACTTTTCCTCATCCCCTTTTGTCCCTTTCGTTTCAAACTTTTGTTTTCCTCCTTGTACTGTCTGTCCCCCTGCTACTTCAACTTGAGCTGGGTCTGATGTCACATCTTCCTCCAAAAGCTCTCCTCCTTCACGTTCTTCTGCCATGTCCTTCCTTTCATTTTTCTCACTCGACACCGTAGAGGAAGCCATGGATAGATGAACTCAACATTGAAAGCCTTGCCATTTTTTGTGAATGTCATCTGCTGCGGTAGCTCCTTTGTTAAGTCGGCATTAATAAACACCTTTGCTAGCTTGAAGTTTGTGCAAGACGCCGTCTCAGGGTGTAGTCTCACAGGGTAGCCAGCTGCACTTGTGATAAAACTAAGCCCCTGCCAAGAGAACATATGCATTGGAACATTTTTGAGGTGGACCCATAGTGGTATAGACTTCACTTCTGGCTTCTCCTTTAGTTCATCTGGAGTCCATTTGGTAACTACCAAAGGTATGTTCCCAATGTTCCACATGCCTCTTCGGAGAACCCTTGCTCTCACATTAGCGTTTGTAATGCGAAACTTCATTGTAGTACCATCAACCTCTTGTACATCAATCACTTGCTTCTTGTCCCCGTACGACCAAATCTTGTTTACCACCGCATGAATACGAGCAATATGGGGAGCTGTGTCCAGGAATTTTCCAATCAAGTAATCTTCCCATAGTGGATTTGCGTTGTTGATAACCTCATCTGGTATCTCCACCGTTTGCTGTCCCTCAGACTCAGTGATAGCTAGATCGTATTTTCTCAAGATCTTCTTCTCTTGAGCCGCTGTAACCCATGACATCCCTTTTGATGTCGTCGACCCCGATTGACTCTTCGCAGCCATACCCGGACCCTCTTTCTGTGTTTGTAACACCTGAACCGCCTCCTGACCCTCACCGCAGCATCCCCCCTCGACGTTCGTTTCTTTTCCAGCCATCGACCCAGCTCCCGATCCGGGTCCCAGATCCTCCTTTTGCACTTCTGCCACTCGCCCTACCCCCTGAGCACCTTCAACACTCGCCAGCACCGTTGAGCCGTCCGGCGGCTTCGTCATGACGTAACCGCAGGTCGGAGTCCTTCGAAATCGCCTACTCGCGATCGCGTTGGATGGAACCGACCGAAGATCTGGAGTGTGGAGGAGGAAGTTGCCGGACGATCTTGAAAAAATCGCAGTTTGTTTCGCAATCACTGTTCACTCAATCGCAATCACTGTTCACTCAATCTCCACCATTCCGTATTTTATATATATCGATTAGTGCACCTTCTCTTCCTCTCTGATTAAAATACAGAGCCTCCAAATTTATTTGATCGTTACAAAGGCCAGAGCTTTGGGTTTTCTCGAATGTTATTTTCAAAGAATTGGTTTCAGCAAATTTGGTTTCGAGATCCACCGTTGTGTTCGGCAATGGAATAATAACTTTCGTCGATACGAACAAGACAAGAGACAATCATCTTTATCTCATGCTGTCAATGTTCTTGCTTGTCTGTGTAATCATCGTTTGTTTTTAGCGTGGGTAATCTCTTGTTTATCTCACTTCTTCTGTTAATCTGAAATGGTGAAGTTAATTTTACGAAAATCCACCAAAGTCCATCTCTTTTTGTGTGTTCTTTCTCTTATGTTAATGATGTTCTGTAATGGTTTCATTCCATGCAGGAGAATAAAAAGGAATCGTTTTTCGTTTGTTTTATTGATGGAAGAAGTGAACCTGGAATTGAATTTTGGAGGTCCTGACACTGATGCAGGTCTCGAGCCAGCAACGAGTAATGTTGCTGAGGTTTTCTCTGATGTGGCTAACGAACCATTTAACAGAGACTCTGAGTCTCTGAGAAGGTTTAGGACACGGCTCAGGTCAAGTTTCAGACGGAATAACAGTCTCCCAGCTCTTGCGGAGGTACGTAACCCAATGATAGAATTGAGTCAGTTAATAATCAGTTCTGCAAATGGAGCTGCCTTGACAGCTGGTGGAGAAAGAGACAGCGAGGAGGACTCGAACAAGTGTGAGAATGGGAGGAGCAAAGTGATGGAAGAAGAAGACAGTGTAAGGGAGGAGAAGAGTGTTGGAAGTAAAGGGAGCTTTTACGATTGTTATATATGTATGGACCTGTCCAAGGAACCAGTTGTGACTAACTGTGGCCATCTTTACTGTTGGCCTTGCCTTTACCGCTGGCTAGAGGTTTCAGTGGCGAAGGAGTGTCCGGTTTGCAAAGGGGAAATATCTGTGAAAACATTAACTCCTATCTATGGCCGTGGAGGAAAAATCAAAACAGAATCTGATGAGGTTTCAGACACCACCAACAAGAAGAAGATCCCTTCAAGACCCCAAGCAAGGCGGGTTGAGAGAGTGAGGAGGAGTACACTTCAGAGGCCAGGTTATGTGGGGTCGGAGATTATTAACCGGTTTATGACTTCGAGGAGAGTTAGAGCAGAGCATAACCAGTCCAGTGCAGCGGTGGTTGCACCGGTATATGAAGAAGCAAGTGAAACCATGAGGTCCTCGCGTGCTATGTCAATCTGGAGAGAGATACTGAGAAGGAGAACTGCGAGGAACCAAGAGCGAAACAACGTTGCTAGTGTTGAAGACAGAGAATCGGTCTCAAGCATACTAGGTGTAATGAACTCGGAGAGTCAAGCTGATACTGCGGCTGAGATTGATTCTATGGTGACTGTTTCTAGCTCGTCTGTGGGAAGACCACATGAGAACGGTTCAAGGGTCTCTGACGTTGACAGTGCAGATTCTCATCCATTGAGGAGGAGGAGATTGGCTTAGGGTAGTTGAAAGCTGCAATCTAATTATTTTGGTTTTAGTTTTTTTTTTTTTTTTGGATTTTGAATGTTGGTATTTCTTCTAGTTTATGCTTAGAGATGATTTTTGAGTCAAATATTAATAACATATTCAGCTTCTAATTAGAGTACATCTGCTCAGATTTAAGTCATTGTAAACTTGTTTTATCAGTCGTTGGATTCTGTATTATTTCAGTCGAGTTGTGAATTTTGATATTTACTACATTTATGGATGTTAGAACGAAGAGTCGCTTTGGCCGAGTGGTTAAGGCGTGTGCCTGCTAAGTACATGGGATTTTCCCGCGAGAGTTCGAATCTCTCAGGCGACGAAGTTTTTTTTCCTTACCTTAATCAGAATCCAGAAGACGGCAAGGCTTTTGCTGAAGCTAACTAAATGTCATGTATCGAAATATTTCTCTTTACTCGAGAAATTGTGATTTTATATTTAAAAAATCTAAAAATATAGACGGAACATGGGGAAAATGGGCATTTAATTCCCGAAATATTTGAAATCGCCAGTTTTAATACTCAAGTATTGCTTGCGCATATTTATTCCTCAACTAATAGTTGACTGCGCAAAATTGAGAACAAAATAGTCAACGGTTAACTGATGAACGGAAAATAACGGTTTCCGTCAACTTTTTAACGGTAGAATATTCTAATCATGCGCATATAATATTTGAATATTTAATTTTCCGATTGAAAATACTTGAGAAATTAAACACTCATTTTTTTCTTTATATTTCTTATAAGATTGAAAGTCACTAACACCAATCCCTTTAAAAACACACATAAGTAAAAATATTTTCAAGTTAAATAAAATCATTATACGAGATATTTACCTTTAGAAATAGATTGTTGATTTTTTACAATGACATATAAAATAATACAAAATAATTACAGTTACATCGTATTGTTGATGTACTTCATGTTTAAATCACTTTAGATGATTTTTAAAATAATTCATAGTTAGAAAGGTTCATAATTTGAAATAATATACAAGATATTTAATCCCGGAAAAAGATTTATTTAGTTTATAAAAGCATAAAAAATAACATAAGATAATTACATTTGCATTGTATTGCTGATATACAATATATGAATGTGTAAAGTACATATAATTATATATGATCATCTAAAGTAGAGATCCAATGTACAACATATAATTGTCTAATAGATAAAACTCTCGTATATTGGTTATATCTAACTTGAGAATATTTCAAATTATGATTTTCTAAAAAAAAAGAGTGTTGTTTTTAATTCCTTAAGTATTTTTAATCGGCAAATTAAATACTCAAGTATTATATGCGCATATTTGTTCTCCAACTAATCATTGACTGCGCAAAATCATGATTAAAATATTCCACCGTTAAAAAGTTGACGGAAACCGTTATTTTCCGTTCATCAGTTAACAGTTGACTATTTTGTTCTCAATTTTGCGCAGTCAACTATTAGTTAGGGAATAAGTATGCGCAAGCAATACTTGAGTATTAAAACTGCCGATTTCAAATACTTCGGGAATTAAATGCTCATTTTCCCACGGAACATGAGTGTGTGGGGTGTAACATGGTTGTAAAAAAAAACATGGTATTTTATTGTATTTTTTTTGGTTTTTTTTTTGTCAAAGAAACATGGTATTTTTATTGTCGAACAAGAGCAAAAAATAAAGGGATAATTTGCTTAAAAACAAAGAAAAATAAGGAAACTAGTGAAATGCCAAAAACAGTAAAACTTACTCACCTGTTGTACGTAAAGTAGATGCGGAATGACGACGGTGCCCATGCGTATTAGACGTAACACCTATTTACCTGTTGAGCTTGGTACAACTAATAGCTGTCAGAAATTTTTTAAAAACTATTAAAAAAATTAGATAAAGATTTGGTTCAGATTTTTTGGTGTGCTCGCGTAAAGGTGGCAATGCAAGAAAAGATTTTGCTTCCTCTATTTACTAGCAATATTTTTCTATTCACTTATATTTGTTAATAGACTTTTGCAAGGATTTTGATTTTATCTTTTGTTCTCTCGCCGTAATCATTATCTTCTATCTTGATATTTTTCTGATGCTTCTTTATTCTACGGATAAATCCACAGAAAACCAAAGAAAATTTTGTCAAGTATCATATGATCTTTACCACACATACATAATCGCTCAATCACATCAGATCAATCCCCACGACAATCTCAAACAAGATAATGTGTTCTCTCTCTTGAAGTTCATCATCTTTAGTTTTTTTGCATCTGAAAATTTTTCGGATCACTCAGACAGTCAAAACTGGCATCTCATCTCACCTCACCTCCAGAACCATAGAATTTCAATTGAAGTTAGAAATTGGATCTCGTTACCCTCACATAGATGGATATAACAATATGATAGTTAGCTAGCTAACAAAATTTATTCATGGCTAAAAAAAACATTATACAAGCAATTGTTTGTTTAGCCGGGTAAATGTCTTAAAAAATCAAAGTGGTGCAAAATGTGTTTAGATAATTTTGAACACATATGTGTGCAGCTAACAAATATATGTTTTCGTCTATTAATTTTCTTAGTGATCTACTAAATTTTCCTTGATGTAAGCAATATAAAAAAAATACAAAATACGAAATTATGTATGCTTGCTAACTCAACTATTTTCCCGTTTAATTTATTTTCAAACTAGTAAACTTTTTTATACAATTCTAAAGAGATTGAAGGAATATCCATCTCCGTACATGATGTTTGTAGGCAAAATCACTTTATTTTATAATTTTAAAAAAAAAATCACTTTATTTTCTCATCTAATACTTTTGTAATGCTGGAAAAGTTTTCGTGAAACAAACATAAAGAACCAATCAAGTAAAGTAAATGATTTTTATTGACATACATAACGGTGTTTCAAAACATTTATAACCAAAAAAAGTTACGAGTACAAACTGTGGAGTTTCACAACTCTCTCTAACTAAACACTTAGAAATACTATTAGAAAAGTATTATACTAGACATAAGATTATTTTTAGTTCGATAGGATTGAAAACCATTGCTTAAAATCCATCTATGGTCTCACTCTCTTCTGAGCATGTCTCCTTCTCTATTATATGCACTGTTTTGACTATGCTGGTTCCTACTTTGTTCCACCCAAATGTCTGCAGAAGCATCCACATTTTGCACGGTTTTAGTATTCGTTCCAACTGTAGTAGATTGTTGTAGAGAAGGTATATTAGGATATGTCAAATCTTTAAGACATTGGCTCCTACAACGTTTGTTAAAAGACATAAAGTTAAGTAAATGGCTTAATATGACATGATGGTAACAAGTTGGTTATACGAAGTTTAACCTTAAAATTTAGAAATATCATTTGTAAATTCTGTTAATTAGACAAACTGACTAACATGTAAATAATTGCGATTATTATAGTACATATTGGTAGGGGTGTCAATTCGGGCTGGCCCGGCCCGGTCCGGCCCAAACCCGCTAAGCCCGTAAATATTTGAGTCCGGCCCGGCCCGGCCCGAAAATAATTTGGGCCTAGAATTCAAAGCCCGGCCCTTATAGGGCTACAGGGCTTTTCGGGCTTTTGTGGGCTTTTCAAAAAATAATTTGTCATTGTCATTTCAAGATGTCAAGAAACTCTTGTAGAATCTGCCCAAAATACTAACTTTTGCACAATTAATATGTTGATTTAGGTTGTAGGTTTACAGCTTAAACATAGCAAAGGGGTAAATATACAACTAAATTTCTCCAAAAAATGACGCATAAAGCTAAACTATTTTCCTAGAATTAAGTCAAGAGACAACCACAAAGAAGCCAAATCAGAAACAAGTAACTCACATCACAAAAAAACCCAAATCACAAAGACGCATTTAAAAAAAAAAAAAAAGATAAAGAAATCTAGATAACCTGGAAAGTCCCAAAGCTCATGCTTGTAGATATCAAGGAATAGCTCACGAGTTCTTCATCAGTCGGATGAAATCGAAACCCAGGAGCAAGCCAAGCCGCCGTCAGAGTAGTTGCCGACAAAGTCGCAGAAAGCAGTGAGGAATCAACGGCCATAGATTCGCGATCCAATAAAGCAAAGTTTGTATTTATCTCTAGGGTATGGTGGAGGTTGCGAATTATTGTTCTCAATTTTCTCACGAGCTCGCCGTCAGATTTTAGGGGTTTCTGTTTAAGAATGATTTTCTCGAGACAGAAAAATAGAGAGGAAATCGTATGAAGAAAGATATGGTTTTGAAATTTGAAAAATATAGTTTGAAACCCAACGGTTAATTGAAAACCAATCTGATATTAAAGGATTTGGATGAAGATGTCAGAAAATAGGATCCTTGCATATCTAGACATAAGATTTTGTGAATTTGCACAATGTTCAAACAGTTGAAATTGCTATTGTCCTAATTAGAGGAAAATGGGTTGGTAGGAGTCCAAATTTTCCAAAAATAAACATTGAATAATAATTGTCCAATTTTCTTTTTTTATTCGATAGGGCTCTATTTCCAAATTATCAAGTATCAATCGAAATAGTAGAATAACCAAAATATCTCTTTTATTATTTGTTTATAAATTGAATCCATATAATCTGGTGAAAGATAAATCCACTGAACAATCTAGATTTTTGTAGCAAAATATCTTGATTTTAAAAAAAAATTACGTAAATAATGAGCTGGTTTAATCAATTGAAAAAACGAAATATTCGTGAAACATTTATACTGGATTTAATCTTTTATTATACTTTCCACAACTTGTGATTTGATATTTGTTTCAAGTGAAACATGTAAACTGGAAATGCTACTTATACTTTCTTTCCACATCTTATTTCTTCAAATCTATCCTGGTGGATTTTAATTTTTAAGAAAATTAGAACTTTCTATATGTGTAAAATGTGTAATGTATAAATAACAAAAGAAAATTAATATAGATACGTACATTGATTTACATCTGAATAAAATATATGAATCCAATCAAAACGTATAAATTATATTTGTATAGATAGGATGAAATCTCACAAAATCTGATTTTGAGAAGATTAGTTTATATCCAAATTAAATAAAAATGACCGAAAAAGCAACAAACCTTGGTGAATTTAAATATCATCATTCGCAATAAAAAGATAAAAACAGAGCAAAAAAAAAAAGAAAAACCATTAATGGCTATTCATCGAAACCAACAACAAGAAGAAGAACAAGACAGGACACAACTATCTCTTCCTCTTAATTAATTTCGACGTGTCTTATTAATCCGCGTCTATTCTCCTTTCTTCCTTCTTCAATCTCTTCGTTGTGAATCTGAAGACAAGACCTCGATCACTCAAACGCCACCGTCACCGCCACGCCTGAAAAATTAGGTTTGTATTCATGGTTATTAATCTAAATCTCAAGAAGGCATCTTTGAATGACGAATCTAGCCTAGTATCTTGTGAATCGTTCATCTTCGTTAATCGTTTTGTAGTCCAGCTTCAATTTGTTCTATAACCCACAGCTTATTTGATTTCAAAATTCAAACTTTGCTATTTTTTTTTGAGTTTTTTTTGTTTCAGATCTTATCTGTTGTTATAAGGTTAAAACAATACATCGTTCTTGATATGTGTTCTTCTCTAGAGTCTAGATGAATGTCAACTTCTCTTTGAATTTCCAAATAAGCAAAAGATAACAATCAAAGGCTAACTCTTCCCTTAGTATTTTGAAACGATTGCTAAGAAATCAAGTTTACACCTGACCTGAGAGAGACGATTGGTAATGAACTTACTCACAATAGTTCCCAAAGGCTAAGTTTTATTATAATGTTGGACCGAGACATGTATAAGACTTGATGTTCAATGTATAGTACTGTCTAAGAGACCTTTTGATCCTGTTTTCCAGATATAAAGAAAGAAACTTGATCAAGTGAACTACGTATCTACCTCCTCCTAACCCACTTTTGAACAACATGTTACATGCTGCTTGTCTATAATACCATTTTACTTTATTTTCTTTTTGAGTTTTTTGGTGAAGAACTGTTATGTTTTCCTTCTGATTATATTAACTTACATTTGCAATTGTTTTTTAATTTTCCTGCAGGAGAGCAAAGATTAAAAGAGTATTTCATCTACCACAAGAGGGACAAGTTTTGCTAATAGGCAATAAAGAAAGTTGTGGACTCTACATGGCTCCTGGTGGCATCACTTACAAAGAAGCCTTGGAGTCTTACTCGACAGGCTTAGATTACGAGGTTAAGATGTCTAAATTGGAGGCTACTAACAAACCAGCCAAACCAGGTAGCGGTTCAGTTGGAAAATATGGAATCCGTTCGAGCAATGGCAATGGTGTTCATGAGCTTCTCGAATGTCCGGTTTGCACAAATCTCATGTATCCTCCAATTAATCAGGTGTGTGTGTGTGTGTGTGTGCCACTGTTCTGCTCTCTCTCCGACACTCGGCTTACTTTTAGCGTTGACATCTACGTTTGTTTAATTTTCCCATAGTGCCCCAATGGCCACACGTTGTGTTCAAGCTGCAAACAACAAGTGCAGAACACGTGCCCTACATGCCGTTACGAGCTCGGCAACATAAGATGCTTGGCTCTCGAGAAGGTTGCGGAATCGTTGGAGGTTTCATGCCGGTACCAAAGCTTAGGGTGTCACGACATTTTCCCGTACTACAGCAAGGTCAAGCACGAGCAGCACTGCAGGTTTCGTTCCTACGACTGTCCTTACGCTGGCTCTGAGTGTTCAGTGACGGGAGACATTCCAACCCTCGTTGAGCATCTCAAAGACGATCACAAAGTCGATATGCATAGTGGCTGCACTTTCAACCACCGTTACGTCAAGTCCAATCCTCAAGAGGTTGAGAATGCTACATGGATGCTCACGGTATATGCATCTTTATCTTTATCTAAATGTATGATTCACTACTTTGAATTGAATCTCATCTCTTGTCTGATGCTTTTGTTTTAGGTGTTCAACTGTTTTGGAAGACAGTTCTGTTTACACTTTGAGGCGTTTCAGCTGGGGACGGCGCCGGTGTACATGTCGTTTCTACGGTTCATGGGAGATGAGAACGAGGCTAAGAAGTTTAGTTACAGCTTGGAAGTTGGAGCTCACAGCCGTAAGCTGACGTGGCAAGGGATTCCGAGAAGCATCAGAGACGGTCACAGGAGGGTCCGGGATAGTCAGGACGGTCTCATCATCCCTAGAAACATGGCTTTGTTCTTTTCAGGCGGTGACAAAGAAGAGCTCAAGTTAAGAGTCACTGGACGGATTTGGAGAGAAGAGTAGATGATGACAATGATGGATGTTTCATAGGCTCTGTAATGATGATTTTGATTGGAACTGAAAGGGATGATGTACATAGCAGTCTTGGGAGCTATGAGATCAAAATCTCCCCGTGATCAGGTTGAAAACATTATGTTTTGAAATATTACAAACTCTTAGTCTTGTAATTTTCCTGATTTGTTGGAAAAATAAAGACAGTTTTCCTTTTGGTTCTGTTCTTATATCAAAAATTGATTTTTTTATCTTTATTGGATCATCATACAATATGACTCATAATACTGGAAGATGATTTTCGATAGGGACATTTTATCCTTGAAGTGAAAGGGTTAATGATCCAAGGAAATAATGGAGGGAGAGATATGAATAATCGCAAAAAAGAAAAAAAAAATCAACACAGAAATTTGGCTTAGTGAGATTCCGACTAACTAATGCTACCGAATCATTACTAGATTTAAGACATTACCAAAGATAAGACATGTTACATTACCAAAATGATTAATTGTGAATTCAAGCAGATGATATGTTAGAGAACTTTTAGACTTTAGAAATATGAATAATGATTACAAAAGATAAGTTAGTAATATGGTCCGGTCCAGAGAGGACGTGCAAGACGTGAAGACAACACAAGGCTTGAGACTTCCTATGATTGGTTATTATATTAAATTAAAAGTATAATAAGCGAATGTGTGTTTTGTCTTCCGACATTATCGCTGAACAGAGAAAACAGAGACTTGCAAACATTCCGAGAAAACCCAAATAAGTAAAATCTATTTCTTTTCTTTATCAAGCTTCCAAATTTCCAAGAAAACAAAAGCAAGAATCGTAGAAATCAAACGTTGTTTTTATTCAAGCTTCCTAGAATCACATCCTTTGTGGTTTTCTGAAGTATTCATCATTATTATTTTCTACGGTTAACTTAATGGCAGAATTGAGGTAATAATCACATTTCTTCGATCTTCTTTTACCATTAGCGCGATTCTTCAAGGTTTTGTCCCTCTCTCTCTCTTCCACATTATCATAATGTTGATATGATCTGAAATAATGTTCTGCATTCATAAAACAAAAATGTTTTGCATTCAAATCGATTATACAAATGGATTTAGATTCATAAACATAGGAAAGATATGCACATGATTAATACGCATTTTTCAGATGTTATTAACAGGTAAAACAGAAATTAACAGAATCGAAACACAAGAATAAGACCAAGAAAACACACACACGTGTAGTCAAAAGATCTGAAAACATGTTCTGTTGCGGAGGTGCCGATGAGGAACCCGCCGGTCCACCCGCAAACCAGTATTCAGCCCCTCCTAACAAGGCTGGAAACCCTAACATTGGCGGTAACAGAACCCTAACTCCATGAGTTTATGCCTTCTCTGTTCTGAGTTTCACCACCAGCTTTGTACGTTTTGTGAATAGGTGGAAATAGAGGGGAACCGAGGAACACGAACGCACCTAGATCAGGAGGTCCTGCAAAGGTTTTACCCATAGAGATCCCTGCGGTTGCATTGGATGAGTTGAACAGAATGACGGGTAACTTCGGCAACAAGGCACTGATCGGTGAAGGTTCTTATGGACGTGTCTTTCAAGGCAAGTATAATGGAGACGATGTTGCTATCAAGAAGCTTGACGCCTCTTCTGAAGAACCTGACTCAGATTTCACCTCACAGGTACACATTAATATCACAAAAACTAATGATCTTTCAACTCATTTTCCGGTAAATCTGTTAGGTTTTATAAGTTTCAAACTTAAAACCAACTGGCTATAGGTGGATTGGATTTTAATCTTTGATTTAATACTCATGTTCTATCAAATTTTTTAATGTGAGAGCTTATATTCTCACAAAATCAATCAATCTTTAATCTTCTTGGCTCCCACAAGGCTACAACTGTATCTCTAATTAGATCTCAGTATCTCACTGTGTTTTGTGACATATTTAGTAATTTTTATTGATTAAAAATGGCAAGTTATCGGTTGTATCACGGCTCAAAAACGAACATTTTGTGGAGTTGATGGGGTACTGCTTGGAAGCAAATAATCGCATTCTCATCTATGAGTTTGCAAGCAAAGGTTCTTTACACGATGTATTACACGGTACGTACGTAGGTTAAACTCTCGAGATTCACAGTTTAGTTAACATGGTGTCTATGTGATTGATATATCATATATGTATGGATCAAATCTTTAGGGAGAAAGGGCGTGCAAGGGGCTGAGCCAGGGCCGGTGCTGAACTGGAACCAAAGGGTCAAGATCGCATATGGAGCAGCTAGGGGGCTTGAGTTTCTTCACGAGAAGGTCCAGCCATCAGTAGTACACAGGGACGTAAGGTCGAGCAATGTCTTGTTGTTCAATGACTTTGTGGCCAAAATGGCTGATTTCAACTTGACCAACGCATCCTCCGACTCCGCGGCTAGGCTTCATTCTACTCGAGTCTTGGGAACCTTCGGCTATCACGCTCCAGAGTACTGTACCATACACCCATTAATTCATCTCTTAATAAGAGAAATCATATTAAGTTAGATGTGTTTTCAACTTAAAAACAATTGATGACAAGTGGAGTCATCAATCTCCTTAATATATTTCTAAAGATACTTTGGGATTTTGTCCATAATACTACACAGGGTTGGGTTATATATATATATATATAATGTAAGAGTATTTCTTGGTTTAGGTATGCAATGACGGGACAGATAACACAGAAGAGTGATGTGTATAGTTTTGGTGTTGTGCTTTTGGAGCTCTTGACGGGAAGAAAACCTGTAGATCATACCATGCCTAAAGGCCAACAAAGTCTTGTTACTTGGGTACGTACGTACACATTATATTAAAGTAAATATGTTCGAAAGAGAGGTATATATCGATCCTTTTTAATGATAAACTCTTTTACTTGTCTTTGCTTTTGTAGGCAACACCGAGACTAAGTGAAGACAAAGTCAAACAATGCATAGATCCTAAGCTTAACAATGATTTCCCTCCCAAAGCAGTCGCCAAGGTCCGTTTTACATTTTCTTAATCAAATAATTAAGATATTTTGATGATTGGCATGGTGACTTATACGCAATCCAATTATCTAACAATTCATTTATAGATATCTTAGAAACCTAATGCTATGTTTCTAACTAATTGACAGCAAATAATAAATTGATATGTGTGGATGATTTTCATGATTATATAGTACACTAGTGTTTAGGTTTCTTCTTATTTTCTGTGTTAAACTTCTAACATTTGTGTTAATTGAGAATCAAATATGTGGAGTGTATGAATGCTATTAGACACGTTTTTTCTCGACTCATGTTGAATACCAAGGACATCAATTCAAGATTGATAACTAAGGATGCTTACTTTAGTTTGGTTTTGTAATGAATTTTCATTCGTTGGTGGTGGAACAGTTGGCAGCTGTGGCGGCCTTGTGTGTTCAGTACGAGGCAGACTTCCGACCCAACATGACAATCGTTGTCAAAGCACTTCAGCCTCTTCTTAACTCTAGACCAGCCGGTCCTGAGTCTACTTCCTAAATAACAGATTTACCATCTGTCTTGTTTTTGTGTTTTGTTATTATTGTTATGGCTATTTTTTTCTCCTTTCTGTGTCAGATAACTATGATTATTGGTTATAAGATGTTATTTAATCGAATATAACTTATATTTTTTATTGTTATAAAGCTCTCTTTCTTTCTTGGTTTGTATCTAAGCCTTTCAGCCTTTGAGTCAGATCTTTTTACTGATTGAAGGAGTCCAGGCAAGAAACTAAATAGTAAATTAGTTGTCAGATACAAATTAAAGAAAAATATTTGACCAATCAAAACATATGATTATGATACCACAAATTTAATACTTTTGATATTTTGTGTTCTATATCTCTCAACTTTTAGACAAGTTGCCCTTAAGGTCATGTGTCTCAGTATGGAATGAGATATATAACTTTTTCATCATATAGAAACGATTAAAAAAACAACAGAGTTGGTTTATAATATGTGCAAGTCAGCTACATACCATCATATACATCTCTTTTTTTTTTTTTTGATCAAATACATCTCAAAACATGAATAAAACAAGGTAAAACAAGTGAGGATTACAACATTATGACGACACAAAATTAAAAAAAGAAAAGAAACAAAAAAAACACTATGACGACACCCGCACATGAACCACAAAATTCATTACAGTATGAAACCACATTATTACCACAAATGTAAAATAACATATACACATTATTACCGTATTTTAATGTTTTCTAACATAACTTTGTAACAACCCGCCCCCATCTGTTATTATACCCATCATCTCTCTGTCTCTCATATATATACTAAGCTGCGAATCTCATCATCATCTCTCCAGAAGAACTCTGTTTAGCCTCTCTTTCCAATCCAATTCAATCGGTTCAAGAACACATACTAGTGTAGAAAAGATGCCGGGTTTAGCACACAGGGATGAACATTACTCTTCTGGGTTTTGGTCCAAGGACGTTGATGGAGTCAGCTACAATCAACTTCACAAGGTATATCACGTCTCTACTCAAGTGTTTAGGTGCTTCTAATGTGTGTGGTTGTTTGCTTGATTTAATCTGAATAATTTGAGAGTAATTCAATTTTGTTTTGAACTATTTTATACAGTTCTGGAGTGAGCTGTCGCCGGAAGCTAGACATGAGCTTCTCAGGATTGATAGGCATGCTCTGTTTGAGCAAGCTCGTAAGAACATGTGTTGTTCTAAATGCATTGGCCTGCTGCTTGAAGGCTTCTCGCAGATTGTTTCACATGCGAAGTCATTGCAACAAAAAGGAGATCTTACATGCAACAGATCAAGAGCTTTAAAAGATGGTAATCACAAATGTATCGGTGAGTTGCATGACCCCGCTGTTGATCAGTGGGGAGGTCTCACCGCAACACGCGATGGATTACTCACAGTTCCTGACTGCTATTTGTATGCAAAATCTTTAAAAGGGCTTCAGAATGTGAGTTGCATCCAGAGTTTCCTTATTATATGTTGGGTCTGTCCAGTTTAGTTTGGGTTAATTTATTTGGCTTTATATAGCAGGTGTTTGAAAGTGCCAGAGCTCGAGAGAGGAAACGTGAGTTGCTCTATCCTCATGCTTGTGGAAGTCGTCAAGGGATGGTTGGTTATGGTAAAGGCCATGGAACAACAGGAGACACATGTGCTTTACATACCACAAGTCTCTCTTGTGATACATTAGTAGCGTTTTGGTCTGCACTTGAAGAGGAAACTAGACTATCACTGTCGAGGATGAAAGAAGAGGATTTCATTGAAAGACTAACTAACAGGTATAGTATATTTGACTTTGAGGGTCTTCCTGATAGGTACAAGCATACATATGAGAGGAGGAGGCTCAAGAAGAATGGAAGTTCGAAGTTCAATCGGGAAGCTTGAAGCTTGGAGTGTTTGAAGTCATTAAAGAAGATTGAAGAGTTGAAGTTTAATAAGGAAGCGTGAAGTTTTACAGATAACAGATTAAGTCACGTGCTTATATAAAAGAGAGGATATAAATACTAGCTAAGAGTTTGTTAGACGGTTACGGGAGTTTACAATTGTGAATCTTAGCATATGAGCTGAGAGCTACTCAGGTGATAGAGTAGTTGAGGATTCAGGTGATAGAATCCTCCATTGTTGTAATCTTCGAGCTGCTTCATCAATAAAGAGTGTATTTCCAGTAGATACGATCATTGATCTTATCAATTGGTGCGGTGAAACTGTTCGAGCTCACGCGGCAGGGCGATTGCGATCGGAACATTCGGGACGAAGACGAGATTCCAATCGATCGAAAGCAGAAACGGCGAGCTAGAGGTGCGATCGAGATTTCAACGAGTCAACAATGTCAAAGGCAAAGATGATACCGGAGAATCCGATGTTAGGTTCCGAAGAAGAATTTGAGATCGAGGAAACCGATATGACGGTCGAGTTCTTGCGCGGTGGTTATACGAGGCTCAATCGAGCTATGAAGGAGGTGGAGAATAACCAAGAGAAGACGAATCAGGAGCTCAACGCGATGCGACAGATCCTAGAGCGCCTAGATCCACTACGCAATCAACAACATTCTCAGCCAGGTTCGTCGCGGGATCAGGTACATTCTCGACACTGGGAACGGAACCGGGAAGAACACTCGCTAGGTTATCGATCTGGGAATATGAATTTGGATACTAGAGATTCAATGTTAAAAAAGATTCCAATGCCTGTGTTTGCTGGAAAACAACCTTACGTATGGATCACAGACGTAGAACGATGGTTTAGTATTGGGAGGTATGAGGATATGGAGAAACTGGAGTTGGTGGCGTTAAGTTTGGAAGGTTGTGTGAAGAAATGGTTTGGTTGGGAGCTGAAACGGAGAGGTTTTCAGAACTGGCAAGAGTTTAAAGAGAAATTGGTTTTGCGGTTCACAGAGTCCATTGAGGAAGAGCCTGCGAGCCGTCTCATTGCACTCCGACAAACTGGCTCCGTAGGGGATTACATCAGTGAGTTTGAGGAGTTATCAGAACTGGTTTCAGGGCTAGATGATGATTTTCTGATTAAGATCTTCTATAATGGTTTGTCACAAGACATGAAAGAGGTGATCAGAATGAAGGAGCCTAAAGGATTGGAGAATCACATTGCAGCCGTTCTCAGAATGGAAACAAGCGCATTTTGTCAAGTCGTGGGTGCTGGAAGCAAGTCTGAGCCGAGATTTCAACGACAGTCACACTCTAACGCTCTGCGATCTTCTTCGAGTTATAATTCACATCGTTATGGAGCAGAATCAGATACTAAGAAGACTCAACCAGGAGCTAGCGCACCACACACGGGCAATCAACAGAAAGAGGGCCACAATAATCAAACACCCTCAAATGTTCGGCCTCGTCTGAAGTACTCTAAAGAGGAGCTGGATAAGATGAGGAAAGACTTTATTTGTTTCAAATGTGGAGCAAACGGGTGGACACGAGCTCATGTCTGTCCAAATAAGGAGTTACGTATCTTAACGGTCATCAATGGACTAGAAATGGAGATTTTGGAGGAAGAAGAAGTGATGGAGGAAGAAGAGATTGTGTATACTCCGGCGACGGAACTGAGGGTACTATCACTTAATTCATATTTGGGTAGACATGCACCCAAGACTACAAAACTTTATGGGAAGATAAACAATGCAAACGTGATTGTCATGTTAGACAGTGGCGCTTCCCATAATTTTATCACACCTGATACGGTGAAGAGGCTCAAATTGAAAGTTTATGCTGATAAGAGCCTCGATGTTCTGCTAGGCAACGGTGTGACAGTGAACAGCTTGGGCGTGTGTAAAGCTGTTACATTCAGTTTAGCAGAAACCGAATTCATTTCGGATTTCATAGCTTTGGAGTTGGGAATGGTTGATGTTATTTTAGGAATTCAGTGGCTGGAAACACTGGGAAAATGCGAGGTTGATTGGAGGAAGCAAGAATTGTCATTTGTACGCCATGGCCACAAAGTGACATTGCTTGGGGATCCCACCTTGCATTGTTCTTCACTTTCATTAAAGTCATTGTCTCCTATCTTTAATGCTGATGCAAGAGGAAGAGAAGCGCTCTTGTTATCAGCAAGCGAGGTAACAACAACGATTCCACAAATTCCGAGAAAGCTACAGCTACTCTTGGATGAGTTTGATCACGTGTTTATAATGCCTACGGGATTACCACCTTTCCGTGGCTATGATCATTCCATAAACTTACATCCAGGGGTTACTGCGATATCTGTGCGTCCCTATAGGTATCCTCATGCCACCAAAGTAGTAATGGAGAAGATGGTGGGTGAGATGTTACAAACAGGGATTATCAGAGCAAGTACAAGTCCCTTCTCGAGTCCTGTTTTGTTAGTCAAGAAGAAAGATGGCTCCTGGCGTTTCTGTGTCGACTACAGGGCCCTGAACAAAGTGACTGTACCTGACAAATTTCCAATACCAGTGATTGATCAGCTATTGGATGAATTACATGGGGCTACAATCTTCTCCAAAATTGACCTGAGGGCTGGATATCATCAGATAAGAATGAAGGAATCTGATATAGAGAAAACGGCTTTCAGAACAGTGGAGGGACACTATGAATTTTTGGTCATGCCATTTGGACTGACTAATGCCCCGGCCACATTTCAAGCTTTGATGAACTCGATTTTTCGGCCATACCTACGCAAGTTTATCCTGGTTTTTTTTGATGATGTGTTGATTTACAGTCGCAATGAAGAAGAACATGAGCAACACTTGCGCATAATACTTCAAGTTCTGGCAGATAATCAGTTATTGGCTAACAAGAAGAAGTGTTCCTTTGGTTTGACGCAGATTGAGTATTTGGGACATATCATATCACATAATGGAGTGGCTACAGACATTAATAAGACGAAGAGCATGAGGGAATGGCCAATACCAAAGACGGTGAAACAACTGAGAGGATTCTTAGGCCTCACAGGATACTATAGAAAATATGTCAAGGATTATGGCACTATTGCAAGGCCATTAACAGAACTCTTGAAGACGGACGCGTTTTGTTGGTTACAAGAAGCACAAAATGCCTTTGAGCGTCTAAAAGCAGCAATGGTTTCAGCGCCAGTCTTGGCATTACCAAATTTTGAGAAGCCTTTTGTGATAGAGTCGGACGCGTCTGGGTTTGGGATAGGAGCAGTGTTAATGCAAGACAAGAAGCCAATTGCGTTTTTCAGCCATGGTCTCACACCAAGAGAAAGATTGAAACCAACTTATGAAAGGGAACTCATGGCAGTTGTGATGGCGGTTCTGAAATGGAAACATTATCTGTTAGGAAGGAAATTTATAGTTCACACTGATCAGAGGAGTCTCAAGTATTTGCTGGAGCAAAAAGAAGTCAACATGGAGTATCAGAAATGGCTTACGAAGCTATTGGGTTACGACTTTGAGATCTTGTACAAACCAGGATGTGAAAATAAAGCAGCAGACGGTTTATCGAGAATTGAAAAGGACGAGGTGTTTCAGAGTAGCTTGGTTTGTTTGGCGTTGACAGTACCTTCAGTTATTCAGATACAAGAGATATACAAAGAAATTGCGGAAGATGCGACGTTACAGAAAATGATTGCATTGGTTAAGCAAGGAGAGTCGCTGAATCCACACTACAGAGTGATCGATGATAAACTATGGTATAAGCGGCGACTGGTGATTCCTAAGCAATCAATATTAATTCCAACGATCCTATTTGAATGCCATGACGGGAAGATTGGAGGCCATTCAGGAGTGTTGAAAACAGTTAAGAGGGTTCAGACAATGTTTCATTGGGAGGGTTTATACAAGACAGTTCAGACGTATGTATCAGAATGTGGAGTGTGTCAAACACATAAATATTCGACGTTGACGCCAGCAGGATTATTGCAACCTTTACCGGTTCCAGAACGTGTGTGGGAGGACATTTCGATGGACTTCGTAGAAGGGTTACCAACGTCTCAAGGCATTAATGTGATCATGGTGGTGGTGGATCGTTTGAGCAAGTATGGGCATTTTATTGGACTGAAACATCCCTTCACAGCAGTTGATGTGGCTACTAAATTCATGACAGAAGTGGTTCGTCTTCACGGGTTTCCTAAATCGATCGTATCAGATCGGGACCGCATATTTCTGAGCAATTTTTGGAAGGAGTTATTTCGTCTTTCAGGGACTAAGCTGAAGTATAGTACCGCTTTTCACCCTCAGACGGATGGACAAACAGAGGTATTGAACCGTTGTATGGAGACATACCTACGCTGTTTTGCATCAGGCCATCCTAAGACTTGGGGCAAGTTCTTGCCCTGGTCTGAGCTGTGGTATAATACGTCTTTCCATACGGCCCTTAAAGCAACTCCATTTCAGGTTGTTTATGGTCGTGATCCTCCACAGTTAGTACGTTTTGAAGATGGCTCCACCACAAATTTTGAATTGGAAGCAGCATTGAAGGAGCGTGATGCAATGTTGGCTCAGATTCGTCTTCATTTGGCTCGAGCTCAATCGTTGATGAAAGCACAGGCAGACAAACATAGGAGAGATGTTCAGTTTGCAGTGGGTGATATTGTTTATTTGAAGTTGAAACCATTTCGGCAAAACACGGTGGTTAAGCGTTACTGTCAGAAGTTAGCTGCAAAGTACTTTGGCCCTTATGAGATTACAGAGCGTGTGGGTAAAGTAGCTTATCGCTTACGGTTACCAGCGGAATCTAAGATACATCCTGTCTTTCATATCTCGCAACTGAAGGCTGCCTTGGGTCAGGATCAGGTGCTTCAGAGCATTCCGCCGACGTGTACGGATTTAGAGAATATTATGGTGGAACCAGAGGAAGTACTTGCTTCTCGTGTTCATGCGGATGGTGGGGTGGACATATTAGTGCGTTGGAGGAATTCATTGGATCATGATAACTCTTGGATGTGTTTAACGGAGTTTGTAAATCAGTTTCCAGAATACAAGCTTGAGGGCAAGCTTGCTCTCAATGGGGGGAGTATTGATAGGTACAAGCATACATATGAGAGGAGGAGGCTCAAGAAGAATGGAAGTTCGAAGTTCAATCGGGAAGCTTGAAGCTTGGAGTGTTTGAAGTCATTAAAGAAGATTGAAGAGTTGAAGTTTAATAAGGAAGCGTGAAGTTTTACAGATAACAGATTAAGTCACGTGCTTATATAAAAGAGAGGATATAAATACTAGCTAAGAGTTTGTTAGACGGTTACGGGAGTTTACAATTGTGAATCTTAGCATATGAGCTGAGAGCTACTCAGGTGATAGAGTAGTTGAGGATTCAGGTGATAGAATCCTCCATTGTTGTAATCTTCGAGCTGCTTCATCAATAAAGAGTGTATTTCCAGTAGATACGATCATTGATCTTATCACTTCCTATTAACTCATTGCATGCATTACTTAGTTTCTTATTTATCTCTTTCTTTGTTATATGGTCTTGTGAGTTTTTCCTTTCGTCATTAACATACTCACATGCTGGCCTTTTTTAACTATATATAGATTCAAATGCAAGAAGTTTTGTAAAGACTGCAGAAGAAATGTTATTCGGGAGTTTAAAGAACTTAAGGAACTTAAACGAATGCAGAGAGAACCGCAATGTACCGACTGGTTTTGTGTTGCTGACACAGCCATTCACTATGAGGTCTTTAACTTTCTTTAACATATTCAACCAATATACATACCTGAGAAGTCTTTATCTTTCTTAATTAACATCTATAATTTCTCAGGTAGACAATGATTCTGTGCGAGCAGATTGGAGTCAATATTTTAAAGAGAATGATGGATATCAGTACATCGAGTGGGCTATTGGAACTGAAGAATGGGAAACCGATATCCTCAAGTACAAATATGTAGGCAATGATGGGAGCGCTCAAGTCAATGGCCTAGACCTTCGTGGATTACACCAATGCTACATTACTGTCAGGGCTTTTAAAGACAATGGCCGCTGCTCCGAGGTATCAGTCAAAGCTCATGCATTGAGAGGCCAGCAATGCGTTCACTCCTGGCTTGTGGTTGGGGATGGCTTTGTTTCGGTTAAAAGAGGGGAATGCCTTAGAACGCTGTTTGACCATGCTGAAGATGTGGAGGAACAAGAGGTAAAGCCTTTTAAAAAATGTATACAATTTGGTAAATATGATGTTTCCTTGTTAAAATATTATTATGTTGTTTCCAATGTTATATAAGGATGAAGTGCTGGTTGATAAAGATGAGAATGAGGTTGGTGGTGAGTGTTTGCGTCCACAAAAACATGCAAAGACTCCAGAACTAGCTCGAGAGTTTCTTCTAGATGCTGCAGCTGTTATTTTTAAGGAGCAGGTTTGTTGTTATAGAATCTCCTCTTAAGTTCACATTCCAATTGATTGTTACTTTAGTATGTGTATTCATTTCTACCTGTTTCATAATAATGTTTTAGGTTGAAAAGGCATATAGGGAAAGTACAGCCCGTCAAAATGCACACAGTATGTTTGTCAGCCTTTCATCTAAGCTCTTAGAGCAACGTGTTCACATTGCCTGCAAGGAGATTGTCACCTTGGAGAACCAGGTTTGTGTTGCTATCTTGATTCTCTTTGACAATCTACTCAATTTGTCAAGGCGTTTCTACACTTACAGTTCTACTCCATTGTCTTTAACGCTTGCAGAAAAGACTTCTCGAGGAAGAAGAGAAAGAAGAGGAGAAAAAAGAAAGGAAAAGAAGAAAAGAAAGGGAGAAAAAACTTCGGAGAAAGGAGAGGTTGAAGGAAAAAGAACGAGAAAAAGAGCAGAAGAATCCAAAGTTTAGTAATAAACCAGTTTTGCCAAGGGAAGAAGACGGGTTCCTGAATCTTGATGAGGAAATGAACACTAGTGTAAGCTGCGAGGAGGAGTCAGCAACTGAAACTGGAGATGTAGATGAAGATCTGTCTCCACCTGATGATGATGAAGATGGTTGGAAACGGGTGATTTACAACAAAGGAAGGCAAGAAGTTATAACCCACTATTGTGTCAGAGAGGTTATAATAGATGATGAAGATGGAAAGGGGTGCTTTACAACAAAGGAAGGCAAGAAGATGGAGGAAGTTGGCATAAGACAGAAGAAGAATGATGACATGTACTTAAAAGATCCTATGATGAGTAGAGCCTCAAGTTTAGATAACTGCTCTTCATGCCTTAGTGAAGGAGATAACAATGGAAACACTGAATCCCACTCCATGTCTGATTCTGAAGATGTCAGTCAGCACTCTGAAGGAAGAGAGAATCTAGTGTTTTCTGAAAACTATATGCCTGTGGACCAAACTCAGACTCTGGAGCCATTGGAAGCAGCAGATGAAAGGAGAGACATGGAAAGTCCAGGTCTCCAAACTGATAGTGACGAAGACTTCTTCTCCTTGTTCCACTTTGGTGGTCCGGTTGCTCTGTCTAGAGGAGGAAGTAAGTCAGGAGATTATGTCTTTGGTGATCTCACGGGAAATTGTAAGAAAAAGAAGAAAGAAAGCATCGTAGGTGAAGAGTACAACTTGTTTGCAAAAAGTAACAGCTTGAGGTTTTCTATCTTCTAAAAGGTTTTATTTATACAATCTCTTTTGACTGTTTTGTGGTTCATCATTACTCGACAAAATATCTTTTGCTTGTTTTCTTTCATGTAAAGAAAGATCTCTCTGTAAGTAGGGGTGTCAATTCGGGCTGGCCTGGCCCGGCCCGGCCCAAACCCGCTAAGCCCGTAATAGCCCGGCCCGGCCCGGCCCGAAAATTATTTGGGCCTAGAATTCAAAGCCCGGCCCGGCCCTTATAGGGCTATAGGGCTTTTCGGGCTTTTGTAGACTTTTCAAAAAATAATTTGTCATTGTCACTTCCATCGTTTTAATACATGTGAATTTTCATTAAAAAAAAGAGTTTCATTTTTAAAAAATAAAAAATTTATAAAGTGAGTTTAAAATTTTCTTCTCTATCACAATTTTTTTATTTTTTCGTATGCTTTAAAAACATTTTATACACAAACCAAATTTAATAAGATTTAAATAATCAATTATCAATTAAAACAAAAAATATAAGAGAACAAAATTTATGATAAACATGGTCAAACGTTTCATACTTTGTATTTTGAAAATAAAAACATGTTGTACATGAAAGAAGAAGGTACTTTTGTAAAATTTAAAATGTAACACTTGTAATGATGAAACAATAAAGTGCATTAACAACTTTTATATTTGCTTTATTAGAGTTTGGATAAAAATATTAAAATAATATATCAATACTAATAATAGTTTCAATTACAAGAAAAAAAGATAATATTTACGCTAAAATATAAATTTCGGGTTTTCGGGCCGGCCCTAGCCCAAACGGGCTTAAGCCCAAAATACCCAAAGCCCAAATGGGCTTAGCCCGAAAGGCCCAATTTTTTTTGGGCTTATAAAGCGAAGCCCAAGCCCGGTAATTTTTAGGGCTGGGCGGGTTCGGGCTACGGGCTTCGGCCCTAATTGACATGTCTATCTGTAAGTGTGTTTTAGTATTTTTCTTATCAAAGGTTCTGATTTACTGTAAGATGAATGATTCTTCCCCATTGTTTTTTTTTTTTTTTGATAATCCAGGGTTCTCCACTTACGTGGATCATTCTCTGGGCCCGGTTAGACAGCGGTCCACTTCACCCGGGAGGGCTTAAACCTTGGCTGGGGACAAGGCCCAACACCCAATACCGCATTTGATGACAGGATGGACAGTTCCCCTCCGCCTGGCGTCGAACCTGGGAGCATGACGGTTGGCCCCCAAGGTCTTTACCAAACGAGCTACCACATCCCGTCGATTCTTCCCCATTGTTGGGTGCATTAAACAAAACATCTAAAATACAAACAGAAAGTGATCTATAGTTTTTTTTCTCTGTAACATGCATGATCCTTTCCTTGCTTTGCTGCTTCAAGCCTGAGTACATGCACCTGTTACAAATGTTGGATTAGAAGCTATGCGTAGCGACTCTAGTTGGGCCTAGATAAGAAAGCCCATAAGGCCCATTATTGGGTAGATTACGTAGCGACGGCGGAAACATTCTGAGAGAGGAAACGAAGAGCAGGTTGATCGGCGATTGAGAGAGGGGGAGATGGGAACTAGAGAAGTATACGAAGAGAAGCTGAGACGTGCGAATCTAGAGTATGATCCGACCATGAACCCTGGTCTTGGTTCCGCTCGCTGTCCACGTTGCCTTTCTCTCTTAACCCCTAACTCTGTAAGCTTCCCAAGTCTTTGTCTTTGTGTTTTTAGGATATTGTCTGAAAATCAATTTCATTTGTTCTTCTCACAAATTTTCATCAGGAGAAAGGAGAATGGACCATCACTCCAGTTCTGCACGATGCTGCTGCTGTGGTCATTTCAGTTTAACATTGCTAATCTCATATACATCTTATCTATCTGAAGAATTGTGTTCTGTGTTTAGTTTAGCTTGATTTCATATGAATTTTGTATTCTTTGATGAGAATCTGTATTCTTACTTAGGTGTAAAAGTTTCAAACTTTTTATTCGTTGGCTTTTTTTCTTCTTCAGGTTATTGTTATTTTGGTCTGTTGCAATTTCTGATTTTAAGATTTTTTTTCATTTGAAATTATTGATCTTGGGTGGTTGGTGCAGAGCATCATAGTCTCCACATATCCTCAGTTCACTGATTTGTAATTCAAATTATAGGTTTTTTGATGTTTCCTTTAGTATGTTTTCGGTTGGGGCTACCATGACATGTAGTAGATAGCATGAAATTTGATTTATCTGTTTCTGATTACGCATCTCGTGTGCTATATAGGCTGGTTCTGGTATTGGTGGCTTGCTTAGTGCCGTCAATGCTTTCAACACAGGTAATCTCGTATGATGGTCTTGTGGTTTTTAATTACTTATCATTTCTACAGTTGAGATCTTTATCTCTTTTTGGTCTTTCAGGGATCCCCTATCTTCAGAATCGGTTTCCAGGGTCAAAGCGTCTCTCTTTTCTTGTCGGGGTACGCATCTTATCTCTTTCCCTTGCCTTCTAGTTCTAGAACTCTGTCTGTTTCCCGGGTCAAAGCGTCTTCTCACTTACTGCTTTTGCTTATAGGTTCCATTGCTGCTAGGCTATTCAGGTCTAGGGGCTGCCTTTGGAGGTAACATAATTCTTCTCTTGCTCACTTGCTTCTCTTGTGCCTAAATATTGATATATATATACATCCTGCGTTAGTGATTTTGTGTGTTTGAACTTGAGTGATGATTAGCTGTTTGAATTATCTGTTTTATATCACCCCGAAGAGCTTATGTCCATGTTGAGTTCGCATATCTAATGAGAGGCTTCTGATAGAATAGTATCCTCTTTAGAGTGTTAGTTTCATCATCATGTCCAAGGTGGTAGTGAGTATGTTAATAGAGGCTTTCGTTGATATACATCTGTATGTTTTCTTTCAAGAAAACACCTGAACATTGTGATCCTGTATAATATTTGGTAGGTTATGCACTTCCCAAGTTTGCTCAGCTTACAGTTACCTCGTATTATGCGTCTTCAAGTGCTTCACATTATGCGATCTCTATGCTCACCCGCCGCATCGAAGAAGCTCATCTCTCTCGAACTCAGAAAGAAGATGTAAATTGAAGTCATGCATAGATAAAACGAGATTCTATTGCACTTCTCTGTCTTAGTAGCTTATTTCAGAGTCCTTCTACTTGTTCTATAGCTTATACCTTGGTCACTCCTATAAAGTTAACTAGGGATTGACCCGCACGGTTTAATTTTTATGGTTTTATAAATTTTGTTCGTTATTTTATAATTAGTGTTATATATTTAAGATGTTTGGTCGTATAACTAATCTAAGGGAAGTACAAATAGTATTTAGCCCTGACTTTTCCATAAAAATTACTATCTTTATGCCACTGCTCTTAAAATACAATCGTTTTGTTTAATTATTAAATCACAATTTTTTTTTGTATACACCAGATCTGAACAGAATGGGTAGATACGTTTTCTTCTCCTCTTTTTGCTATAGAACCTTCCAACAATTCTGAAAATATTGGAATTCTAAAATATGATTCACGTAGACTGATTTTTCTATTGAACCTTCCAACAATCCTAATATATGATTCACGCTGATTAAATATTTTGAAAATGATACTATTCTTTGTCTGTAAAGGTTTATTAATTTTGTCCAGCCTGCGTGTGAGATGTTCCTCTATGGCCTCCACAATCCCATCTCCGCCTTTTGCTGCACAATGTCTACAGCCCCATTCTGTCTCTCTGCTCTGTCGTCATGGCTGCCGCCGGCGAAGATAAAGCTGGATTCCATTCCAATGGTTAGCTTCTCCGAGTTTTCACTTTAGGTCCCTCGAATTCTGATTATTTTCAAATGGACAAAATGCTTTGGGAATTTAAGAAAACATCATTCAAATCAACCCCGTATCTTTCAATTGTGCCATACAGACCCCGTGAATATTCCAATTTTGTAACCTTGGTACCTAAATTTTATGATGTTTTCACATTTACCACCAATACTACTAAATTCACAAGAATAACCTCACAATTTTACCCCAAACTTTTCAAGGGTGCAGTTTAATCCCTTTCTATGAAATTATGCATGTGAAATGCAATATATACACCTAATATGCAATCTAAATGATTAAAATGAGGTAAAATTATATGTTAAAGGCCATTAAAAACAGTATATACCACATACATACATCCATATTGGTGTTTGTTTTCGATTTGTAGTATATAACATTTATGATGAATCAAAAATTTTAATTGTTTATAATTTGTTGGTTGCTCATTAGATACTAAATTAATCAAAATAATATGTTATATAACATATTCACAATTAGTAATTTTTAATTACATTAACTGTTTTTGATGTGTTTATTTATAAACTAAAAAAATAGAATGTTTTTATATGAATAAATCAATCTTTTCAAAATAAAATATTTTACGTCAAATAAAATATTTTATGTCAAATAAATTAACTCCTATTTTAATAAAATAGATTTATTAAATATACACATATGACTTGAATTATTGGAATATGTCCATTACGATGTACTGACTTTTTAAGTAAAAAATGTTCCAGTTTAATAACATTAATTAGGTTTGCTAAATTTCTTTAAAAAAAAAATCTGTTCTTATTTTTTTTTACATTTGTCTTATTTTTGAATGTTTTTGTAACTTGGTTTCATTATTTTTTTGGTTTGTCTAAACAATGTATTTGTTTAAAAAACTCAATAAAAATTTTGAACTTTATATTCAAATTATAAACAAAATATTTATAATATAGTTTAATAAACCCCACAAGTATACTTAAACCTCTAATACTTTACTGTTTTTTTTGCATCATAATTTATTGTTTAATTTACCAAATAAACTAAATAAAAATAGAATAAAAGAAAAACATAATCTCATAATTTGTAAATGAAGACATATCTCATTGAACAAAGCACACCAATGTCAAACCTGAAAAACATATGAATCTAATAACTTGATGAGTATAGACAACTTAATTTATCGAATATTCAGAAGTTTAAAATATACTCCCTCTGTTTCATAATACTTGATGTTTTGCCTTAGTGCACAAAGATTAAGAAAACTACATTTTTCTAAAAAAATTATTTTAAAGATATAATTTTAAAATCTGTTAACCAATTATAAAAAAGACTGTAAAATCTAATTGGTTGAACAGTTTCCAATAAAGTTAAAGTTAATCTTAAAATCTCAAAACTTCATGTAAATTGAAACAAAATAATCCTTCTAAAACATCATCTATATTGAAACGGAGGGAGTATGATTTTGAAGAACAAACATCCGCGCGGGCGCGCGGATCAAAAGCTAGTTGTATTTATAAGATTTGGACTGAATCTGGTAAGAAGATTATTTTTGGTACAAATATACAAACTCCTTTCAGATACATTGATTATTTAGATATTTTTATGTTTCTACACATCAAAATCAAAATCATTCAGACCCGGGAGGACCCAACTCAAACTTCATACATAAATTTTTAATATCTAAGTGGCGTCTAATTTCAAAACCCAAAAAATTGATCCCGAAAGAAACAATTTGTACCTCAATGAGTATCTGAATGTCCATACCTAACTGATTATGCAAATAAATTAAAAATAAAACTCTTTCTATAAATTTGGCAAAAATAAGAAAAATAGAAATATTTTTTTTATTTAGTAAAATAGTTATATGAAGTGAAACATTAAGTGACAATAAATGTAATACTTTTTAATTATTTTGATTTAAATTATTATTTTGTTCACATAACCTATGCCTTTGAATTATGTGTTTGGCTATGTAATCTTTCACCAATTGGAACTAAGATAAAAGAAAGTTTTAGTAAAATAGATTAAACCAAACTATTAACCATATGCAAAACTCGGTTATCTTACATTTTTGTTTTTTTATAATTGCACAAAATTAATATTGATTAACTAATAAATAAAAATCTACATTATTACTTTTATGGTATTTTTTTTTTTTTGACAGCAAGACATTCACAGACTCATATTGACTCTGTAAACCAAACCGGCAACTCCACATCCATATGAACGATGAAAGACGGTTGTTTCCTAGCACTACGTGCCAAGCTATCCGCCATTTGGTTCTCCGTTCGGGGAACATGGATGATGTCTGAGTTGAAGAAGCTTCTTCGTAAAAGCTTGATATCTTTCAGATAGGTTTCAAATGCTGGCCATTCTTCTGGTTCCGAAACCATCTTCACCAATTGAGAACAATCCGTTGCAAACGTAACCTGAAACTGTCTTAGATTCTTCATACATTCCATTGCCCAAATCAATGCCTCCACCTCCGAATGAAGAGGAGACAGACACGCCCTTACATTCCTTGCTCCTAATAAACCATCAAAACCTGGTAAGGTACTATACCATCCTTGTCCCGAAAATAGTTCATTCTCTTTCCACGAACAATCTATAAAACACCAGCGTCCTGTAGTTTCTAATGTAGGTCGGGCCTGTACTTGCCTCTCCCTTCGTTGATCAGTGTTAACCTGTGCTTCAGCCCAAAGTGTCGATTCCAGTTCTGCTAATCTAAGTGTTTTCCTTGGATCCATATCCAGATTACTAAACACTTTATTGTTCCGACCTTTCCATATATACCATAATATCCATGCAAATTGGTGGTCATCCATCTTTGGAGTAACTCGCCAAAAGAGATGATCCATGTTACCAAAAAACGAACAAGTTGGAAAAAAATCCGGACTCGATGGTATTTTAGATAGTGCCCACACTTGACGTGCTGGAGGACATTCAAAAAACACATGATTAATTGATTCCTCCGGGTCTCCGCATCGAGCACAACAAATTTCCCCTTGTATTCCTCTCCCCCGCAGATTCTTCATTACCGCTATACAACCTGAAACGAGTTGCCATAAAAAGTGCTTCAACTTCGGTGGGCACCGCACTTCCCAGCAGAAAGCTTTTAACGGATCCACTGTGGGTCCATAAAATTCTGGTGGTTTTTCCTTATCAGGATATACCCGTTCCACCTGATACCCTGATTTGACCGAATATTTCCCATTATTAGTGAAATGCCATCCATTCCTATCATCCATCTGATGTCTACTTAATGGAATACTTTCAATAATTTGTGCATCATGAGGATCCACCAAAGCCCTGATTGCCTCAAGATTCCAAGTTCGGGATTCCAAATTAATGAGGGAATCCACTGTGAGATCCGGGTAACTGTTGTGAAGATTTTTGTTTGCTGGTCTCGGGCGAGTGGCTGGGATCCAAGGATCATTCCATACGGAAATAGATGAACCTGTTCCCACCCTTTTAATTAGTCCTTTACAAACCAGAGATCTAGCAGAGATCATACTTCTCCAGCCATATGACGGGGAGTAAGATCGGATCGGTTCAAGGGGTGAAGCATTCCTATAGTACCGTCCTTTAAAGACTCTAGAGAAAAGAGTGTTTGGTTTCTCAATCAGCCTCCACAGTTGCTTTCCAAGCATCGCCGTGTTAAAATCCATAAGATCCTTAAAACCTAATCCACCATTGTCTTTGGGGAGGCATAACTTATCCCATGATTTCCAATGCATGCCTTTTGTGCTCCCTCCTGGACTCCACCAAAATTGAGCTACTGCACTCGTTAATTTTTTAACAGTAGCTTTTGGTAATCGATAAACAGACATGACATGATTTGGCAGAGCCGTAACCACCGACTTAATAATCACCTCCTTCCCACCTTTAGTAAAATATCTAAAAGTCCATCCATTTACCCTCTTATTCAAACGTTCTTGAACAAATCCGAACACTTGGACTTTAGATCCCCCAAGGCTTTCGGGTAACCCTAGATAAGATCTCATTCCTCCTAAATTCTGAATACCCAAAATATCCCTCAACTCTTGTCGACTGGACTCTTCAATCTTATGACCAAATTGAATTGAAGATTTCTGAAAATTTATTTGTTGCCCGGAAACAGCCTCGTACTCTTTTAAAATCCTGAGAATAGTTTGGCATTCTTCTCTGTTTGCCTTGCAAAAGAAATGGCTATCGTCGGCAAATAACAAATGCGATATTGCCGGACAAGCTCTTGCTACCTTCATACCGGTATATTATAATTAATGATTTGATGTATTGTTACGGTAAATTAATTAATGATGTGATGTATTGTTAAAGTAATATAATTAATGAAATTACTAAAATAACACTATATTTATATTTTTATACATTAATATTTGTTTTTCATAATTAGTGTTTTATATTTTAGATATGTCGTAATGTAAATAATTGTATTCAAAAGACCTGGATCGAATCAGATAATATGATTATTTTTGGTACAAATATCTAAATCCGTTTCAAATACATTGGTTATTTAGATATTTTTAGGATCATATACATCAGAACCGAACTCATCCAGACTCAAAAGGACCCAACTCAAAACCTACACATAAATTTATAATATTCAAGGAGGGAGTAATTTTAAAACAAAAAAAAACGATACCCGAAAGGAACAACTCGTACCTAAGTGGATATCTAGTGTTCATGCCTAAATGCACTAAAAAGGAAAATGTACTCTCGCTTTTTCGTTCAGAGGAATGAGAGGAGGTATCAAAGTAGTTAAGGAGGTACAAGAGAGGATCTTTATAGGATTGACTTGGGAAGTCCCGAACCGGGGTCAAGCTACAACTTGATATCAATTTTGACCATTTTTTATAAATATCCTCGTACAGTGTTCATTTAATTAATGAGAAAGTAATATTTGACAACAAACTGATTTTATAAACTAATAAAAATGACATTTTCTATGTCTTTTTTTCTAAATCAAGTGAAATAGAAAGAGCCTTTTTTTTTTAATTTAGTAAGACAATTATATTGAGTGAAAAATTAAGTGACAACAAATGTAATTCATTTTTATTATTTTGATTTAAGTTATGATTTTATTCACAAAATATGTCTTCGAATTATGTTTTTAGGTACATAATTTTTCACCGATTGAAATTAAAAAAAAATGTTTTAGTAAAACAAACTAAACCAAACGTTTAACCTTATGCAAAACTCAGTTATTTTACATTTTATTTTATTTTATAATTGACATAAAATTAATATTGATTAACTACTAAATAAAAATCTACACTATTATTATTATGGTAATATAATTAATGATATGAAATATTGTTAAGGTAATATAATTAATAAATTTGTTAATATGAGTGAAATATGGAAATACAATTAATGTAATACTGCTATCCTCATTTCCAAACAATTCTCAGTTATACTACTATTCATGTTTCCAAACAGTACTAAAGTGTACTTCAGTTTTAATAATGTAGACTAGACTTTGATCCGCGCAGGCGCGCGGTGTATATTTTGAAAAATATATTGATATTTGTTTTTCATGTAAATATTAGGGTTTGGCAAAATGAATCTGGGGAACAGAACCAATACTGATCCGAAAATATAGTATCAAACCCGAACATAAATTGAATAAATATTCGAATTATTCAAAATTTTGTTATTTAGAGAACCAAATCTGATCTGAACCAAAGTATTTGGGTACCCAAATTTATCTAAAAATAGATTTATATACTTATATATATTAATTATTTTTAAAATCTATTTTTAGATTTAACGTATATAAAACATCAAGAATGATACTTTTAAATTGGTTTAAATACTTGAAAATATATATAGATAGTCAAAAGTAAATATCTGAAATAGTTAAAGTATACTCAAATCACCAAAAATACTTAAAATAATTATTGATTCCGTATCCAAAATTTTAAATCAAGCCAATTGATATGTTAAGCTTAGGTATTCTGATATATGTTATTCAAATTTATAGGTAATATATTATTTTATTTATATATTTTGAAAATTTTAAAATATATAATGATTTAAGACTTTAGAAATAATTTAAATGGGTTATCCAAACCCGAACCAAACCCGCAAGGATCCGAATCGAACTCAAACCAAAATTTAGAAACATCCTAATAGGGCTGAAATCTTTGACCCCGAAAATCCGAAACGCAAACCGATCAAAATCAAACCCGTATGGGTACCCGAAAGCCCATCCCTAGTCATTATTATATATCGTATATTGTCATCATATAATTAATCGTATTTTATACGTACCATCATATAAGTAATCATATAATTAATAGTATTTTATACGTACCATCATATAAATAATTACATATATTATATTTTTAAAACTTAATATGAAATATAAAAAACCATAATTTGAGTTGGTATTTCAAATTGGGCTTTGTATTGTATTTTTCTTATATATATTGACAACATTTTTTTATAATGGTTATTGAAAAATAGTTTAGTAAAAATTTATTTTTGAATATATGTATATTTTTGAATCAATTTTTGATATAAATCAACTTTAAATTATTATTTTGATTTGAAATATGTATATAAAGTTTAAATTTTTTTTTATGGTTAGTTTAGAAAAAAAAAATTTAGGCAATTAGATTGACTCATTTTCGTATATTTTAAAACTGACATAGATAGATAGTTTCTTATAATATGATGAACTTTCAATTTTTCTTAATAACATAAGCCCATTACTTTTTTTCTTAATATTACTATCCTTGTTTTCAAACAAAATTAATTTTTTTTAAAAAGACTACAATCCATGTTTCCAAACACTCTAATTTTTTTTAATAGTCCTACTCAAATCTCCAAACACTGCAGTTTTGTACTTGAATTTTAATAATATAGATTATTCGACATAATTATGCATTTTTGTTCCTCTCCACATCAATTATGTATATTGCTATTAACACCTATATATTAATTGAAAATATTACATCTTCTTTTGTAACCACGTGTCATCACTAGGATGATTTTTAGAATCCTTTGAGAAATAGGTTGGTCCATTTAATTATATAATAAGTTTTTTTATTAAACTAACTAAAAAATCATTATTAATGTTCTTTATTATTTCCTTAAATAAAAGTTACAGAATTGCCTAATATGGCTAAAATATATATGATAATTAATGATTTTGAATAATAAAAATTTGATAAAAATTAATGTATCTTTTATCATATTTATTTAATTTTAAACTATTAAAATAAATTAAATAATCATATTAATCATATAATAAAATTTAGACTTTTCTATATATGTTATATTTTGATTTTTTTTTTAAATGACTATAAATTACTAAAACTGTTAAAATTCTCACATTCAATTTTTGTGATCCATGGTTTAAAATTTTTGTTATAAAAAGTTACAAATGATTACAAAATCATATAACTAAAAGTCTAATTAATTAATTATTAAGATTAAGATATATATAATGCATAAATATTTTAATTTCAAAATTTACTTTGAACAATTTTCTTAGATAAAAATTTTGAACAAATACTGACAATTTTTTTTTTAAAATTATAAATTACTAAAACTATTAATCCAACGATGAAAGTTTTGTTACAATAATTTAAAGTTTTTGTTATAAGAGATACAAATGATAAAAAAAAAACCATATGAATAGAAAGCATCATTTTGTAGACATTAATATCAAAAATATACTATATATGTTAATATCATTTAAATTTAATTATATATTCTATCAAATAGAAAATTTTTGTTTGGATTAATAAAATTTATTTATATGTTTGCACCAATTTAATTATATATGTAATAGTTACTGAATTTTTAGTTATTCAATATATATTTATTATTTCATAATATGTAAAAAACATATAATACCTAAAATAATTTATATATACAATGTTTATCCCGCGCAAAAACGCGGATCTTTAACCTAGTAATTTTTATAATAAGATTTTCATGTGTCATTTTGCAAGCAGTCATGTAACTATAAGAACCATGGCTTCTCAGTGATTACACTTTACATTTGATTCCGACTATCGTCATGAAATTTGATAAGTTTTTTTATCTTTTGAATTTCTAAGGGAGTTCAAGCCTTGGCTTTAATCTCCTCTACGCCGAGCCAGTCTTTGCTAATATCATTTCTGGTGTAAATAGCATTAGAAAAGGCTTGTAGTTAAACCAATTGGGCTGCCACATCCGTATTAATTTGATAAGTTTGTATTCAATCTTAACATAATTTAGTAAAAAAAATGTCAAAATAACATTCCTTAATAATAAAAATAAGAAAGCCTATAGATATAGCTTTGCTTACCGAAACAAGACCATCATTTTGGAAGCTTGCATCGTTTGTGTGAATCAGATTCTGAGTTTTATCTTGAAAGGTGCCTAAGATGTCTACAGTTAGAACTATCATCTTCAAGTTGCAACTTTCCACTAGTCCTTTCACATATCTTAAAAAGAGACAAGTGAGCAGAAAAAAAGTGGTCCTAAGGTTTAAATAATGTATGTGTAAGCTCTGCACACGTCTTTATTATGTGCTTCTTTTATCATGTTTGTTCATCACATGCTTGCTTCTACATTGCATTAACTTTAGTGGGGTCCTTGATGTTAACTCTTTGACACCATATCCTTAAAATCTACCATAACTTGATAACACCATCACGTAATTCCCAGATGTACTGTGTTCTCTGCTTTAGCCTCTGCAGTTTTGGTATCCAAACAACTGTTTCGACGAGTGCATATATGTCTTTTCATTTGGCTTTTTGTTCCCATAAGACTTGTCTGAAAAAAAACTTATGACAGGCTGAGATTGCACCGCTTGGTCATTCGTTATCACAATGACCTGATTAAACTTTCGGATTGGTGGTATAACGTTTGTTCATCACAATAATCTGATTAGACTACACAATTAACTTTTCATGACATAATTTAATTTAGATAAGAGTACGAAGGACAAGTTTCACTTCAGTTCGTTCATATAGTTTTGTATCTACAAGAGTTCTTAACTGCATTTTTGCCTCATAATGTGATTGAAGATATGCCAAACTAGACAAGTATTTAGCATATTATAAAAAAAACTAGAAAAGTCAATCTATTGAAATTTTTGTTCTATGCAAAAGTGTAGCTTTTAGACGGTTGTCTTTAATGTCTTGATTACTGTAACACATGTTGGGTATGAGGATTTATATCATTTGTTCTTTTCATCATACATATTCTATCATTGTTATTATTGGAGGACTTTTTATAGTAAATGCACCATGAGCTTCGATCAAACTCTGCTCTCTGGAGGTAGTTAGCAACAAACATGGCCATGCCTGATCATGTAACTTGAGCTATCAAACTTGAGCTATCAAACATAGCTATCAAACTTGAGCTCCTTGCAGTCGTGCCTGATCATGTAACTGGAGCGAAGGATAGAGTAGCTTGGAAAGGAACCAATAATGGAAGCTTTTCTGTAAAGTCGGCCTACAGGCTGTTAACTTCTGTTGTCTCACCAAGACAAAACATGGAGAGGTTCTATCAACGTATATGGACGGTGGTAGCTCCGGAGAGAGTACGATGTTTCCTGTGGCTAGCTGGACAGCAGGTTATCATGACCAATTGTGAGAGATACAGACGGCATCTTGGAGCTACGAATACGTGTGAAGTCTGTAAGGGAGCTCCAGAGACAGTATTACATGTTCTTCGGGATTGTCCGGCGATGGAAGGAATATGGAATCGTGTGGTTCCAATGGGTAAAAGACAGACTTTCTTTACCCAGTCACTACTCCAATGGCTGTTTACAAACCTGGGGGATAACCAGATGGTAGGAGAGAGCACATGGTCCACCTTTTTTGCAGTAACGGTATGGTGGGCGTGGAAATGGAGGTGCGGAAATGTTTTTGGGGACACCCGATTGTGCAGGGACAGAGTAAAATTTGTCAAGGAGAAAGCAACAGAGGTGACCAAAGCAACATGCGCCCTAGGAGATCAGAAACGTGCACCGGAACGAGAGGAGAGAAGAATATGGTGGAAAGCTCCACGAGATGAGTGGATTAAACTCAATACAGACGGGGCATCACATGGAAACCCTGGTGATGCAACTGCAGGTGGGGTGTTGAGAAACAAATTTGACGATTGGTGCGGAGGCTTTGCACTGAATATTGGTCGATGCTCTGCTCCACTGGCAGAATTGTGGGGGGTCTATTATGGACTGGTATTGGCATGGGAAAGGGGGATCGCAAGGTTGGAGCTAGAGGTTGATTCAGCAGTTGTGGTTGGATTTCTTAAGACAGGAATTGAGGAGACTCACCCACTGTCGTTCCTGGTACGTCTGTGCCATGGCTATCTTTCAAAGGACTGGATTGTCCGAATTGATCACGTGTATAGGGAAGCTAACCGTCTAGCCGACGGGTTAGCCAACTATGCCTTTACTTTACCATTAGGAATTCATAGTTTTGATTATATACCACCTGATGTAATTTCGATTCTTGAGGATGATGTCTTAGGCGTTTCTCGTCCTAGGCATGTAGTGATGTCGTAGTTGTCCGATTTTTTCTAATAATATAGGGAAGCTTTTCTCCATTTTGCCCACAAAAAAAAAAAAACAAACATGGCCATGTTTCACTGATTCAAACTGCTTTTGTTTTGAACTCTCATGGTTTATGCATAGAGATGAACAACTAAATATATTGGTATACAACTTGGTTGATGATTCTCTTTGAATTGCTCAAAAAAGGTATGAAAAGAAGAAATCTTTTAACAGAATGCTTTAGCTTTAGGTTACATGTGTGTTAAGAGAGAGAGATGTGGAAGCTCTCTTTGGCTAACTCTATATCAACCATATGGACGACTTTCACTTCTCAACTCTCCTTCTCTCACCTCCCTTTTGTCTTGTCCATTGTCTCCAGTGATCCCCACAGTCACCGAATCATCATCATTCATCAACACCAAGAGCTTTCTTCTTTGCCTCTTTTTTTTTGTAACTGTTCTTCTTTGCCTCTTGGTTCGTTAAAAGACCGTTTAACTAAACAGAGACTGTAAACGTTTGGATCTAAAGAGTAATAAGTAATTTGTGGGTTTTAATGTTTATAAAAGACATACAATGTGGCTTAATAAGATCAGTGATCGAGACTAGAATTTTCTTGACTGCAACAGCAAGAAAAGTACGTACTTATGTATGACTTCCATGACTCTTAATTTAATGTTCCCTCTTTATCTGAAAATTATAGAACCTTGAAGACATAATAGAACGCAAAATGAACATATATGTATTTTTAATATAGTATCATTCATACACATGAGATAGGAAAATGGAAAAACATATTTTACTAATTTAATCATATATTATTCCCTTATTAACACGAACTCAGAATAAATAAAAAAAACTCAAAGGTTCAAGATCCACACATCCTGCTGGTTCTCTTCAGTCTTCACAAAGCATGAAGAATTGGTTGCTTCAGCAGGGCTAGGTTTAAATGATATACCAACATAAAAAGAAGTGTCAAAGATGAAGATCGAGACTCACATGATCTTTCACATTGGGTTTCATCAATTTGTAGGGCCAAGTCGGCTCCCTAGTCTCTTGGTCATGGGACCTAAACGCTAAAGCTGGTGAAGCTGAGTAAGCTCCATGAATAGCGTCTGTTGACGTGGAGGGCGGTCCACGCCAGAAACCTAAAGGGCTTCCGTTGATCGTCGGTGGGATAGACGAAGAAGGAGGAGGAAGAAGAGTGCTTGAGTAATACGACGGCGTCTGTTGTACTCCTCCTCCACCACCGTAAAATCTAGCTTCTGTCGTCCACGAGGGATAGTGAAGGCTGTGATGGTTGTTGAGGAAGCCGTAGACGTAGTGAGGCTCAGGATGCTGATTAAGGTATGAGGTCATGGAACCGCGCTTGGCGTGTTGGCGTTCGCGTTTGTGAGCGTTTTGGTGTCCACCTAGGGCTTGAGAAGTTGGGAATTTTCTGAAACAGTAGTGACACTCGAATCCCCTGTTGTTTCTTTTGTCTTTTTCCTTTTCCTTGACATTCACAGAGCTACTCTCATCTTTCATCTTGGTTGTTGTAATTTCACAAGAATCTGCTGGGAAGTCTTCTTGTTGAGGGTTATGTTTGAGGAGCTCTTGGCCGAAGAGACGAATCTTGGAGCCTTTATGATCTTTAGGAGGAGTACGGCGGATGAACGGAAGCTGAGAAAAGGATTCAACATTGACGTTCATGAAGTCGTGAGTTTCTCTTCGTCCATTGGTTTCTTCCATGGAAGGGGGAGAGAGAGAGAGAGAGGAATGAATGAGAGTGAGTTGAAGACAAATGAGGTTGACTGTTTTAGAGACGGAAAGACTAGATGAGGTTTCGCATTAATATAAAGAGGTTCCAACATTCATTTAGCTCGATTAACTTAAACATAATTCGTCACTGGGTTGTATTCTACTTGGAAATATATACGAATAGTTATAAGTACATGTTTAAAATAATTAAACGATATTTATAATACCTAAAATAATTAAAATATCTATTGATTTTCTAACCAAATATTTAAGGTAAACCAATTTTTATGTTAAGTGTAAGAATTTTGGCATACATTATTCAAATTTATATATTATATAATATTTTTATTTTTAGATTTTGAAAACTTTAAAGTATATATGAACTTTAATATTTGAAAAAAATTTAAATAGGTTATCCGAAGCCAAACCCAAACCAAACCCACAAAGATCCGAACCGAACCAAACCAAACCTTCAAGGATCCGAATCGAACCAAATGGTACTTAATGTCCACCTCTAATCAAATGTAAAAAAAAGTTATTGATAACAAAATGTATATTGTTTATTATATTTAATTACAATATATTTTTTAAAAAATTCATTCTGCGCAAGGCGCGGGTTATCATCTAGTATAATTTATAGATAAATACGTCTTATCACACATGATATATTTGCAATCTTAAATAATAATATATGCATTTCCCTACATTAATGGGTGGTGTATGTATTATAATTTTTTTTACATGTAATATGTATATTTTTAAATAGTATCTTATTATGATTGTATGATGGTTATATATACTTGTATGTGATCCAAGCAAAATATGATGGTCATATATATATATATATATATATATATATATATTAATAATAATTTATTTTAAATTAAACTATATACCATTTAAAAATACATAAATATGTTAATTTTGAAATTGGCATTGAAAGAATATTGAGACCTTAATATATTAATTTTGAAATTTGCCTAGAACCGATATGAACCATCATCATTTTCTTAAATGGGCATGGAACAATTTTTAATGATTAACTAAAAGGACCACGTACATAGTAAAATGTGTTTTGCTTTAAAAATGGTTTCATACCCAAAATCAATATGAACCATCATCATTCTCGTTTAATTGTTTTTCACAATATAAATATAGGGTTGGACAAAAAATCTGAATCCCTAAAAATCAAACCAAGGCCAATCCAAAGAATAATACTGAACTTTAACCAAAAATGATTAGATATCTGAATGGGTTCAAAATTTTGATATCTAGAGAACATGAACCGAACCCGATCCAAACCGTAATATTTTAGGTATCTGAATATATCCGAACAAGATTTATATACTTAAATATATTTATTATTTTTAAATTTAATATCTAAAAGAAAATACAAAATATATAACACGTTTTTAAGTTGTCCAAAATACTTGGAAATATATACAAATAGTTATAAGTACATGTTTAAAATAACTGAACGATATTTATAATACCTAAAATACTTAAAATATCTATTGATTTTCTAACCAAATATTTAAGCTAAACCAATTTTTATGTTAAGTGTAAGTATTTTGGCATACATTATTCAAATTTATATGTTATATAATATTTTTATTTTTAGATTTTGAAAACTTTAAAGTATATATGAACTTTAATATTTGAAAAAAAATTAAATAGGTTATCTGAAACCAAACCCAAACCAAACCCACAAAGATCCGAACCGAACCAAACCAAACCCTCAAGGATCCGAATCGAACCAAATGGTACTTAATGTCCACCTCTAATCAAATGTAAAAAAAAGTTATTGATAACAAAATGTATATTGTTTTGTTATATTTAATTACAATATATATTTTTTTTAAATTCATTATGCGCAAGGCGCGGGTTATCATCTAGTATAATTTATAGATAAATACGTCTTATCACACATGATATATTTGCAATCTTAAATAATAATATATGCATTTCCCTACATTAATGGGTGGTGTATGTATTATAATTTTTTTTACATGTAATATATATATTTTTAAATATATTTAAGAACCGGTTCTTAGCTTTTTTAGTTAAAAGTTAAGAGACGGTTTCTTATATTCTGCTAAGAACCCCACTCTAAGAACCTCCCATTAATTATGCTCTTATATAGGCGTCTTACTTCCCTACCGACACACATATGCTTATATATATATCCTTCTCTTCAAACTCCAATCAGTTCTTTTTTCAGAGTTATCTCCTTTTTGTTAGTTGTAATTTCTTAGTCATTCATGCAAATGTTGAAACTAAGGCAAAAAGCTTATCAAATTGATCGTTAGCAGATGAAAATGGGGGTGATGGTGAGTAATGGGATGAGTTAAAAAGAGGGATAGTTTGCAGGTAGGAGAGCATTAATTAGCAAGGTGAAGTTAGGTGTACGTGCACTCTTTTATACCATGCACCTAGTGATTTGGTAATTATGTCTACGTATAAGTACATGGATTTTACTACTAATAGCCTAAGGGAGAGAAAGAGAGAGATCTAATGAAAGTGAGCTCTTCTCTCTCAAGGACCAGCTTCTTACTCTCTTCCATGTTTTATCTCACTGATGCAAAGGTGATCTGAGAGAGAGAGAGAGAGAGAGAGTTGAACGATGCTAATAATCAACTCGTTGAGCACGTCACTAGATAATTAACAAAAAGATCGAACCTTGTTTGTATAGATCACATCATATCATCAGTGTAATCTATTGATACTTATCAACTTGATCATCCGGCAAGATCTGTACCACGTCTTCTCTATTTTGAGCTATATCTTCTTCCCTTTATGATTATCTTTCTTAATTTCAGTTTACAACATTATTCTACATTTATTGCATAACTCAAACAAGAATTCAGAGCATATATTAATTAGCTACTAGCTAATAATCCGCACCTTGGGCGGAATGTGATTATTAGTTTCGTTATTTTTTAATAAGGAGACATTAATCTGTTTAATCTGGATATCGGTTCAGTTTTATGTTGTTTTTTTGTTTTTAATCTCCTAAAATATAACTATCATTTTAAATCAATATTTATTTGGTTTTTTCGGTTAAAATGTTTGATATTTTTGGTTTTTTTTCTGTGATAATCAAAAATTACTATTATTTGTTTGTTTTCATGTTATGATTCTTTGATAGTTGTGATGTCGAACCAATGGTTTCATATTATAGTTTCTAAATGGATAATAGTTGAAAAAGAAAAGAAAATTATTAATACAAATCATTTTACTACAATTTGATTGATAGTGAAAGAAGCATTAAAAAAAATATTTTAACTTCAAACAAAAATAGATATTTCAGTTGTGGTAAATACTTAGTTATAAGGTGCTCACGTCAATGTACACATGTATCTGTATGTAAAAGTATATAAAGATGGTTGATAAATATATAAAGATACTGTTAATTAATATTAAATGACATTTTTTCAAAATAATACATGAAAAATAAAATTCTTAAAATGAACTTATGCAAAAACAAAAATATTGTAAAATTTATAAAAACTATAATATATAACTTATATATAATTCTTTAAATATATGTATATATATGCATATAACAGATCAAATTGGATATTCGTTCCTATAAATATTGATATTTGTGATTTACTTTTTTTTTACGGATATTGCATTTTAGTATTTGATTTGCTTCGTAGAGTATCGGATATCCGGATTTTTCGGTTCGAATCAAAACGGATAACGAATCGAATCAAAATTTATGAATAATTTGTCCAGCTCTATTCGTAAGCAGTAAAAATAACTTAAAGAAGAACCATGCATGTGAGTTTTATATTAAAAAAAACGTAAAGTACATAGTGTGAACATATTTATGTAGAATTTGGCTGAGAAGTTCTCTACATGTGACATGTGTCCATTTTAGTGTGATAGTGTGAACTCATTTATTACAATGTTTTTACACGCGACATGTGTTCAGTTTAGTGTGAACGCATTTATTACAATGTTTCTCATTTAATATATAAGGGATAACTAGTTTTCTGCTATTTTCATCATATACATATGGATCAGGTATGTATTAAAAAAACATATGGATCAGGTAATTTGATTTTGAAGTTGATTCAGTTTAACGTAGTAGAGAGTGATAATTTTTACAAACACATTTGATGCAACACCATCTCCAACACTCACCTCCATCAGCTTATAAACTATTTGAAAATGATTATAAAACAAAGCTTTAATTATATATATATATATATGTTTTGACTAAAACCTTTGGGGCATCCGCAGCATACAGTCTCTTGTTGAATCTCTGCAGTACAAAATATATTAAAATTTTGAAAAACAAGAAAGAGATGGAAAAAAGGATGAGAGAAAGAAAGAAGCGTCCCTCTGCGACCATACGCTCCATCTATTTGTTCTACAGATTTCACAACCTTATTAGACAACTGTCACTTAAAATTTTAAAAATAATTCAACAACTAATTTGCATAAAAAGTAATAATATTATAATTTGGAGAAACGTTTACACTTTCTAAATCGATGCTGATGCTCTTAGAGCGGTAGTCGGTAGATATATAATCTGTTCCGTCAAAATGTTTTGTCAAATTAGTAAACATATCATATGTTCGAATATGTGATTCAAATTTGTTGTAAATTAGTGCAGAGTATATACTCAAGTATTCAGTTTTATATATTACGGTCGAATCATCTCCCATAGTTTTATATATTCCAATACGGTTCATCCATTTGTGGATAGCTAAACTATTCCATTTTTTATCAAAAGATTAAAATCCCTTACTTATTAAAATAGGAGCATTATAGGAGACTAACCTTGAGCTCATGTAGTATTAACAAGAATGTCATTTTTTAGGTGGCAACACCATATTCATTCTCACCCTCTCAAATTAAATATTTTATTTTTATTAGACTTATTACATTATTTGCCATTATTCATTAATTGTAACTCAGCATAATGTGTTATTTACATTTACATAACATGTTTGTTGGCGTGTTTGATTGGTAGACTTATTACATTATTTGTCATTATTCATTAATTGTAACTTAGCATAATGTGTTATATTTTATTTTAATATTGAAAAAACATATATGTTAAGAAGATTTTACTTAAATTTATTATATAGTGTTTAGAAACGAATATTGTGTTTTCTATGATATTTGAATCACACATATGGTTTTTAATTTAATATTGAAATAACCATATATGTTAAGAAGATTTTATTCAAATTAATATGTTTTTCTCAGAAGATTTAATTTAAACTTTATATATAATGTTTAGAAACGATAATGTGTTTTCTATGATATTTGAATCACACACATAGTTGTTTACTTTAATATTGAAATAACCATATTTGTTAAGAAGATTTTATTCAAATTAATATGTTTTCCGCAGATGATTTTATTTAAACCATATCTTTATAAACGAAAATGTGGTTATATTTATTTAAAACATAAATACTATTTTTACTTTAATATTGAAAAACCATATCTGTCAAAAAGATTTTATTCAAATTAATATGTTTTGCTCTGAAGATTTTTTAAACTTAATATATAATGTTTACACAGTTAAATATGAAATACTAAACCATACATCTTCAAAAGTATGAATCGGGGCAAATTTACATTTTCTTATAGTTCTCATGCTCCAAGATTTGTTTTATGCATGTACTTCTAAACTGTCTACCATACGTCGGGTGTTTAAATTACGCCAAATATAGGGAGTGATTGGTTGGACTTTATCTACCTACTTTAACTTTATTTTTTTCTAAACCATTAAACTTTACCAATCATGCTTTAGCTTTATTTTTAAAAGTTAAAGCATACATAAAATTTCTATTAATTTTTAACAATCATGTTTTAGCTTTATTTTTAAAGCTACAACAAAAAAAATAAAGCAAACATTTTTCTTATGTATTTTAGTTAAAAAACCTACATCTTTCATTTATAAGCTGTAGAAACTGTAGAATAAAAAAAATATCTATAATATTAAATAAATAAGATAATCATAATAAAAAAACATCTATAAATATTTTACTCTAATTTTGGGTGCTTTTAAATTATTGAAATATTTTAAATAATTTAAATATTATTTACACATCACATTTTAAATAACAGTAAACTTTGATAATTTTAAAAAATATTAATATAAATTATTTTAAGTGATAAAAATAATAATTATTTTATATATTATTTTATATATACATCACATATTTCACATATTTTATTTTAAAATATATCCAGCCTATAGCTTACAGCTACAACAAATTTAACTACATCAAAAGTCTCTGTAAAAATAATCTACAGCAACAACTTTACACCTACAACCAATTTATCAACAGATAAACTTTTACAACTAAAATTCTACGGCCACAGTCGAACCAATCAAGACTATAGTTTCCCTAAAATGATTCAAATATCAATGTGAATAAAATAATGTCATTTCCTCTTGAAACCTATCAACAATGCCATCCAATGATCCAAACGCTCTGCAATTATAGCATTTATTCCCGCGACCTGGACTTTCCAAAAATCGATTATACATTGTCAATTAGCATTACTTGCAAGCAAAGGAATGATATTCATAATATTTAATATTAGGAATGTTTTGAGCATTTTATGACATAATTCCTATCTTAAACGTACTCATTAATATAATTTGATTTTGGTAATACAAAATTACAGTCGAAATAGGAATGTTTTGAGCTAATTATGACACTAATTCCTGTTTTAAACGTACTCATTAATATTATACCATTTGGTAATGGAAAATTACTGCCCAACCGAATCATACATGCTTTATTCATCGACACTGATTGAGTTAAAATTGATTTCCGTTGACCAATATATGTCATTGTTTCTTATAATAGTCCATCGAATCCGCTGTGTATTTGAATTACGAACATGATTATGGCAAGTTTGGACAATCAATATTAATTTTCAAGACGAAAAATAAAATGGCGATTGGCTATCATTATTTACCCTAGGCTCACGCCTTTTTGTATATATATACAAGGCCTTCTATCTACATTTCCTCACCACATTCGCCTTCTCAATACATCCTTGCGACAAACAATAATTTTATTGCCAATATTTCGTTTATCTTTATTTCATAATTTATTTTATATAGCAATTTTTTTTCTCTTAGAGATTCATTTCCACGACCTATACTTCAAGTTAACAAAGCAAATACACAAGTTTTTTTTTCAAAAAATCGAAGCTTAATTTATATAGACATACACAATTCCATGGAATCCTTTATCATATAAAATGACATATTTTTTCTTATGACTTTTACTTTTCTAATACCTATATATTTAAAGTTATAAACTATTTAAATATTTTCGCTCCGTGCAGGGCGCGGATTATCACCTAGTATTCTCTTCAAAAGAAAGAAAAACACATCACTTATACAATTAGAAAAGCGTTAAAAGTAAATCGTTGTTTTTCGCAAAATTATCTCAGACGGATTCTCCAATAAAGGTTGTTTTAGAGTAAGTTTCCTTACAAAAATGCACTGATTCACATAGCGTGGATGTGATACATATACAAAAATGAGGGGATTGGAAGAAATACACTACATGATTAATCAAAACGTATTGTACGATTTTGGACTTCACATGAAGAGTCCACATCTCTTTATTTTTTTCCAACCCTATTTAAACCTAACATGCGATTTATATTTCAAAAAGAAATTAAAGACCCCTGGGAAAATCGTAAGTAATTCATGCACTTTAAGCATTTTAAATAGTCTTTCTGAATTTCAAAAATTAATGGTTTAATATTTACACATATATTAATAAAAATAAATACATATTTTTAGTTATTAGTTTTGGTTATTTTTACAAGAGAATTTGCGGTATAACCATAATACACAAATAATGAAGAATATAGTCATGATTTGTGAATTGTGTTAATTTACCACAGAAATGGACATTGCTGTCCAACGTAGCGCTTGAGCATTTGTATGCCACACACAACAGTTAGATACTATTCTATTTAGAATTTCGATATAGAATAGATTGTTTTAACATAAATACAACTATAGAGAAAACATTAATTTTTTTAGTATTATTTTTATACCGTTCAATGCAGTTTAAACAATATATATTATAAAAGATCATATTTATTCGTAAAACATATGTTTAAGTGTATAGTATAACATCTGAAAAGCATATTTAATTGACATAATACAATTGAAAATGATTGTTATTCTATATTTAATGGTCATATAGTATATAGTATGTGGAAGTATATGGGATGGAGGGAGAGAGGGAGAGGGAGAGGGAGAGGGAGAGGGAGGGGGGGAAGGAGAGAAAGAGAGGGAGGAAAAATAGGAGAGAAATAGGAGGAGAGAGAAAATGAGAAATGGAAAATAGAAAAAGTGTATAGTTATAATTCTATTCTATGTTTTGTAAATAGAATAGAATAAAACAAAGTCTTAATATAGCTGTAAATATTCAATTTTATAAATATAAGTTAGTTTTACAAAATTCGAAACATATCATATACAAAAAAAATCTATGTTTTTATAAGTAATTAAAAAATTCGAATAAGTAATTTTTAAACTTATAAAATCAATTAAAAATGAGAGGTGAAAGTGAACAAAGGTAAAATAGCAATTATTATATAAATATCATGTTAGTTGTTATGGGTATAAACTTAGTTTCGGTCTGTTTTATGTATATGTGATCAAAATTCCTTATTTTTATTTGATTCTCAATAAAATTGTACCACTCTAGTTTTATTTATATTTTACTTTTAAAATAAAATGCATTAATTAAAGTAAGAACATCAATCTTTTATATGCAATGAAAAAAACTAAAACATCATTTTTGTATATGGAGAGAGTATAAATTTATATGAGTATATGAGTATTTTCTAAAACGTGTCTATTAATATAAAATAATGACCAAAATTTTTTACAACTAAGAATATATATTTTAAATACGTGTTATAAAGAAGATCGAAGTCATATGCAGAATCTTAATTTTTTGATCTGGATCGTTTGTATATTCCTAAACTTGGTTTTATACATTTTTATAGCATCTTGGTTTGACTGAAATCTTCTATAGTATCCACCGTATTATATAGTCAGTCTATGATAGATACAGGCCTGGATAGATATTATATTTTGAAGGCTTAAGAAATAGAAAATTATTTAGTAAATACATATAAAACCAATATTAAAGAAAAAAAATGGGGAGAAAAATAAAGAAAAAATGGGTAACCAGAAAGAAAGAAAAAAATCTGAGAAAATGTAATTGGGTCCCATGAATGGTATTTGAACCCCACATAAAAACATGCACTTGAAAGCTCACAGATCTCCCAAACCCTAACAGTAACTCTTCATTGAATCATGCAATCGCAAACCTCTTTACTCTACCATTAAAGTCAGTCATATGCTCAGAGATTTAATGGCTATTGTTTTTTTTTTTTTTGGTAAAAATGTAAAGATATTATTACCGAGTTTTAAGTTTTTGACAGAATTACAGAGGTTAACGAAAAACAGAGAAACGAAAATAAAATTCTAAACAAAAACTCAATCTAGTAAAAGCGGACAAACATACACAACAACCAAAACCGCTATCCCGAGGCTCGACCAAGTCCGCACAACAGCTTGCCGCAAAAGAATGAGCCAAGTTCAACCGAGAGTCGGGACCCCAACAATTTTGGTCTCCCCGATGATCCGCTGTTAAAGATAATGGCCCATCCGAAAACAGCTCGCCGAGGCTTTATAGCACAAGCCAACAAAGACATGCAGCATCAGCAGAGGCCAAGCACACCCACCGTAACCAAAACTGAGCATTTATTTATCCCGAAGACAGCCTGTACACGATGCCGCTCCGAGCAAAACAGGGCTGCATCCTCCGTACTCCCCACACCGAGCCCAACCTGCACACAAATGTCACGCACACCACCACAAGAGCTCAAACAAACCCAAGTGATGCTGGGATGTGAACGAAGACCGAGCGTTAGGAAGTGGAACCACCACTCGCCCGTCGTCGCCGAGAACCGACGAACCGAATTTGGAGACGCTAGAGCCAAACTTGCCACAGCAAGAACGGGATATGAAAACAGGGCACAAATCATCCGGAACAAGGACCGCGAAGAGGAAGGCCGATGGTGAGGAAATAATGCGAGAGGCCACTCAAGCGGCATAGACGACCGCTCTTTAAACCTCCGACAGGACCTACGCGAGCCGGCCACAGAGCTCAAACACCACCACCTACGTGCTGAAGCTCACAAACTCGCCACCGTGGTAGAGAAACCCACCAGCGCACACCACGCTAAGGAGGAGAACACTCAGGTCCAAGAACCGACGAGAGACACCCTCCGGAGCCAAGTGACCCCTTGAGCCAGAACAGTGGACCGTCGAGGCCTTGGAGAGCACCGCGACGCTCCTCCTCCCGGACAGAGAAAGCAGGACGAGATCTGAGAGAGAAAATCGATCTCCAACCATGCCCCAAAAAGCCGACTGCAACCACCACCCACCGCTTAACCTTCTCGCCATCGTTCCAGAGTAGCTGAAAGACCACCGGATCTAAACCCCTCTGCAGCGGAGCTCTCCCCGGAGCCAAACCCTAGCCCAGACCGACGCACATATCGAAGAGGAACGAGATAGGTAGAGCGGCAGCAAAGCGAGAGAAAGGATCTAAAAGGATGGACCTCCGGTCACCGGAACGCGCCGCCACGCGCCGTCCGAGCCGGGGGAATCGGATCTCCACTAAGTCGCCTTCAAGAGATAAGGTGGAGAGAGAAAGTCGCGTCCTTCTCCTTTAATGGCTATTGTTGACGGGACTATATCTCTTACTTTTTTTTTGAACAATTCAGCCCTATCTCTCACTTTCTTACCTTCACATCCATTTCTTGGATTCAACTCCTCCACTTTTTACACCCAAAAAAAAAACTTCTCCACTCTGATACAGATATATGAAGTTCCCCTTTTATTATTTTTCTCAAAAAAATTGGTCAATTGTCTTGCGAGATGAGATAAAGATAACATCTACAAAAACTGTATATAACCATAAACTAAGTACAAATTTGTGTGGCTATAGTTTTTGTAACCATAAACAGTTATGCCATAACAACATGGTGATTGCCACGAGCGAGACGCTACGAAACAAATATAGTTATACGTAGCTATTGGTCAAATAGCTAGGAATGGTTATAAAAAGTTTTTATTGTAGTCATAAAATATATAAGATGAGAAAAATAGTCTAGAATTTGAGAGACAAGCATATATATCTTCTCCTTTTCGTTGTATGTGACTTTACAATGTTCAGCTATGTAGAAGGACCGTACTTCAAAGTAATACATGGTGAAAGATATTTTATTTTATGTTGAGGAAAACAGAAAAAAAAAAGAGAGAGGAAACCCAAAACTAAAAGCTTTATAACAAATGCAAGTGGAGTTAAAACAACAGAAGACCTCACCGTCCTCTTTGATCAGTATTACTCTCCATCACTTTATCGAAGTTACCAAACATATATCATTATTATTTTTATACAATCACACGGTATGATCTTCATTCATTACACACTACAAAGAGGAAATGATTATCAGAAACCAAGGTTCCATGGTTTTTGAATTGAGGAAAGGATTATTAGAGTAAATGATAATTTAAATTCTACATCGGATAATAACTAAGACCAAATAAAAGTCTAATTAATATATATCTGGTACAATTTCATTTAATATGAGGTCTTTGGAGACTAACCGATTCAAAAACGAATTGGTGAGTGCTTAGGCTAAAACGTATAATATCATACTAAGTGAAGAATTAGAATACTATCGAAGCACCATGGCCTAGTAGTCAAGGTTTAAAGACTTCTGCACCAGATGTGAGGTTCGATTCTTAGAGGATGTAATTTTTGTAGATTAAAGGATGCAAGCTTATCAGAGATTTTAGAGTACTGCAGGCAGAGCTGTTGTTTTTGTAATTGTGTATTATGAGAGAGCATATCCATCGAAGATATTGTACATGTAGAACCGTCTGTCGATCCGGGTGTTACGAGGAAAGCTCCGTCATAAAATTGTCGTGAAGTTATTCATCAATATCACATATGTTGCAGCTAGTTTATCGTCATTTGTAATGAGATTGTATAATGATATATCCAATGTTAAAAAGTTAAGAATTAGATATCTATTGACATACATTTGGCTCTAGTAGAACGTCAGACACATGAGGACATATGATTTGTCACAACAAATAATATGAATATATATTACTCATTTCTTGTTGAATTTTTTTTTATAGAGTTTTCATGTATATTAAAAATATTATAAAATACTTACAATTAATTAGTTTATTTATTTTATTACACAGTTTCCAATAAATATTAACTAGTAAAATTTAATCAGTTTTAATATTTTTAATAAAATTTTAAAATTGTACAATTCATTAAAATAAAAGTATTTTGTAGAACAAGAAAAAGTATCTAAATAATTATTTTCAGAAATAAAAGGAGTACTACTATATACAAAGAGAAGTAAAAAGACATGATTCAGGGAGTAACATTTATATTTAGGCGGTGACAACAACAACATACGAAGTGAATGGGCTCTCTCGACTCTGTGTATGTATGTGAAATGTCAGTAAAAATACAAACACATACAAAGTGTAATGTGTATTATTATATAGCCTTTGGAAGGTCTAAGCTTCTGGTGGCTTGTAATTATCATTATTGTCTGAAACTGATATGGGTCGTGTTTCTTATAAATGGACCACCAATTATGATTATTCCTATATACGCATATAAATGTATAATATAAAATATAGTGAAAGCAACTTTTAAGATGATGGTTTAACAATGTGGGGAACTTTCTCTACATTATGTGATATGTCCCCCGCCCTCTTGTCAATTTCTTTCTTTTTGAAACAAACAAAATTCAAAGAAGGAAACACAAACTCTTATAATGATTTTAAATATATATATATTATAACCCTCGTGCATCGAATATGAGCCAGGTATACATACATTTATGAACACTTTTATTGCTAGAAATATGCATTTTTAGGTACTTTAAAACCCGGTTTTGTAATAGTACGCTAAGCTATGTGTGTTGAATCTTGATTATTGGCATATTTGTTGGGTCCCTCCTAGATGGAGAGAACCAAGTGGGCATGAGACATAATAATAATTCTCATGATCCTTTGCATTCTAGACTCACAATAATAGAGTTTAGTGAGAGAGACAAAAGAGAGAAAGAAGAGAGAAGGAGAAAACTCGTAAGGTGATTTCAAGACTGGATTTGGAGGGTCAAACGGATCCTGATCGGGCTGATATTTTGTGGGAAGCTTCTTCAGTCAGTGGGTTAGAGGTTCACCGAAGGGATTTGGATTTCAACGGTTGGATCTTCTGTTGTCTGGGTTTTCTTGAAGCTGGTCGCCATAGTTCTTCAGCAGAGCAGTCTTGGGTGTTTGGTAAATCCAACTGTGAGATCTTCTCTTTTTGAGCTGAAATTTGGCAGAGGTATTGTCGACTTGTTTATCTTGGATTTGTACGGTTGGATTAGTTTCTGGAAGCCGGAATCTTTGTGAGCTGAGGTCGTTTGGTTGCTGCCGGTTTTGAAGCTTTGTGTTGCTCTCTTGTTGTTGTTGTTTGTGTTGGAGATAGCTATTTGTAGCTAGACTCTCTGTTCTGTTCAGGCTGTTGAACAGGGAGGACGTGGTTGTACTCATACCATTTATATAGTGGATTTTTGAGTGGACTACGGTCCCGTGGTTTTTCCTTCTCACATCGAGGAGGTTTTCCACGTAAAAAATTTTGTGTCTCATTTAGTTATCGCAACTTTGATATCTTGCCATCGTCGAAGTATTTTCCTCACAGGTTCGCACAAGGTCAGGGGAACACGACCATTAGTATTTCCGCTGCGCCGTGTGACTTTCCCCAACAATATTACCCATGATGAATTTCCTTTCTTTTGAAATAATGTAGTTCCGTTGATGTTTTGTTTGCATACAGTTTTAGAAAGAAAAAAAAAATAATGGTACCTTAGAGCTTGGTTATCGGTAGGGTTTCTTAAAAAACTTTTTTTTTGTTTTTTTAGTCTGAAAAAAAAATTAAAAACGAACCAATCGCGGATCGCCACGTGTCAGTGGGACTCGCGAACAGTACAAAAAAACCCTCCACAAGCGATCTTTATTTCACCATTTGTGAGACCGATTAATCTCCTATTTGTGAAGCCTACACCTTTAAAACATACTAAAAACCCCTTTAAAAGCCTCCGTTAATGGTGGTCTTATATATGGCGTATAAAATGTAGTCAAATCAGATTATGGTAATGAAGATAAGGAAAATATATGGAAATGCTAAAAAGGAAGAGAAGAACACATTATATATTTTTATAATCATGTATTACATAAAAATTGTCTGATCATAATCAAATTATTTCGTCTTCCGTCTTATTCACTTTGCCTACACGTACAAAACCGTGAGATAGTATAAATTGATAGAAACATCAATTGTTTTTTTTTGTATAACCTTATTTAGTTTAAGTAGTAGGTGAAGAGAGACACAAGGGAAGCTCCAACCAAAGAGCCAAGAGCCGGTACGGCTACGGAGGCTCCACTTGCGGCGGGTCCTGGTGCCGGAGCTCCAACATCTGTGGCCATGACGGTGGTCATAGAAGCAGCAGCGAAAAGAACTCCACAGGCAATCGTCTTCATCTCCATTTCTAGTTGAGACCTGAAAGGTTTTTTTTCTTTTTTTAGTGGTAGTTTTGTTGCTTTTTTTTGTTTCTTGCAGGTCTGAAGAGAATTAGATGCTGATCAAGGGGATTTATACGGGAGGTAGTTAAGTTATTTTTCGGGATGTTTATTTTAAGTACCCATTTCTAACAAACTTATTTAGAAATTACATCAATAATGTAATGTAAGTATACTGACAGCCGTTGAATTTGTGTTCCATTTTGTGGCTTTTGAGTTATTTAAGCGTTTACATCGATATTTTTACCGGGTCAAAAGTATACACTACGAGAAAACATCAAGGATTCTGAGGGAAAAAATCGTTGGAATGTCGTCGGAATATCGTTATTCCGACGAAATTCCGACGAAACACGTCGTCGGAAATAATTCCCCGGATTTTTTTTTTTCCTCTGAAATCCCTCGGAATTTTGCGACGGAATTCCGAGGAAATTCCGAGGATCCCTTGTTTGTCGGAAAAGTCCTCGGAATATACCGAGGTAGAACTTCGTCGGGATAATTCCTCGGAAGTTCATCGATCGATGCGTGTTTGGACATATATACATCGATCGATAGGAGTATACCGACGGACTTTTTCCTCGGTTTATTCCGAGGAACTGTTCCCTCGGTATATTCCGAGGGATCCGTTCCTCGGAATTTTCCGAGGGATTTGTCCCTCGGAAAATTCCGAGGGAAATGTCCCTCGCTATATTTTAAAAAAAAAACGGATCGATCGATGCGTTTTTGTTCAAAAACGCATCGATCGATTATGGTCTTTATTGGACTTCAGAGCTGTTGAACTTCTGGGAAACGATTGGCACATGGGTTTATAGATCTTCTCAGGCAAAGGAGTCACTTATCCGGAGCCCAGTACTGAGATATGCGACACGCCTCATTGGCTCATTGCTATACGGGACAACCACAGCCGCATCAGTCACGCAATGGGAGTTGTGCCTCCTGTACCAAGGTGTGAGGCATTTGCTACCGGCATTTGGAAACTCTACATTCCCACCTGCTACTGCCTTCAACATGGGAGCGGTGCTGGCCGCAAACTTAGCAGGATACAAGGGGAAAGTAACCAAATCCAAGAGCAATGCATGTGGATTTGGTGCAGTGATTACTCGGATCCTTAGACATGTGGGTGTAGACTGCAAGAACCAGGAGGTAGCACTGGACAGATCGAACAACATTGCTTGGAACTACCTGGATGTCATTTCTCTAGTAAGTAAGGAGTTCATAGCTGGTCCCCACTCGAGGATCGATCGGGATGGTCCTTACGTCTACGTATTCCAGGACCGAGCGAAGAAAACACTCTACTGCCACCTACCTCAGATCGGTCTCACTTCTCTACTTTCAGAGGCTGCAGTTGAGTTCCTACCCCCTGCTACCGCACTAGTAGACAAGCCATCCTTCTTCACGCCAAAATATCAGACCAAAGGCAAGGGCGTGGTTGATGAAGAAGGAGAAGATGAGGCTGCACAAGCCATTCCAGATGATTCACAACCCCATCAGCTACTCCCATCAGACTCCAGCCAGTACAAGCTGCAAGAGCTTCCACCGAACGCCACTTCGCGCCAGCAACAACATTGGAGAGATCAGAGCATAAAGACAAACAACGACATGCTACACAAGATCTGGGCTGCCATTTCACGTATCAGGCCGTGTCGTTGCCAAAAGGATGATGTAGTTCATCGGGACAACTCTCCATCCAGCTCTGGTTCGGGTTCGAGTGGTACACACAGGGTAAGAAAGAGGTCCAAGAGACCCAATGATGCGGAACATCTGGAGCAGGAGACGAGGAGTAGGAGCTATCACCGGCTATTTTATTTTCTTTTCTATTCTAACGTTTTATGGTCTTATTTTCTGTTAATTTTGAACTGAGTTTTTTTTTGGGTTTCTTAATTATGAGTTTGTATTTCTTTTACATGGTTTCTTCGTTTTATTTGGTTGTGTTCTGAGTAGTTTTTAATTCGTATTCAGCTTTGCCTTGCTAGATAAACCAAATAACTATTATTCGAGGAAAGAGGTTATATCAAGTGTTCCTCGGAATTTCCTCGGTATTTCTTTAAAAAAAATAAAAAAAATCAATGATATTCTGTTTCCGAGTCATCATCACTAGATGAATCTGAATCTGGATCTTGGTGAAACTCTCCAATTACTGGTTCATCCTCTACGTGAACGACGGCTTCCTCTCCAAAGTCGGTTAAATCGACTACAAGGCCAACTCCAGCTAAATTTTCTGCTGCACTACAGTTGCCGGATGTGCTTGGTTGTAGTGGGTCTTCCAGCTCAGAACTTCCCTGAACTCGGCCTCTCGGGTTGAGTCTTGTAACAGTAACCCATGGATCATCTCTGTTCCTTACCCGGGGGTACTTGATATAACAAACCTGTAACATTTAGAAAAATTATAAATTAATACACATGATGATGAATCATTCTGAATAATTAACATTTAATTACCTGATCGGCCTGGGAAGCAAGAATGAAAGGATCATAATATTGCAGCTTTCGCCTCGAATTTACTGATGTAACACCAAATGCATCTGTTCTCACACCTCGATCTGGGGTGTTGTCGTGCCAATCACAATAGAAAACAGTACAGCGCAATCCAACCATGCCCAAATACTTGATTTCCAAAATCTCATGTATGTGTCCGTAGTATACATCATCTCCTGATGCAGAACAAACGCCATCATCATAAGTCGTACTCGAACGTCTCCTCTTCTGAGTTGTGAATGCATATCCTCGAGTACAAAATCTCGGATATGACTTCACAACAAAGTTTGGTCCAACGACCATCTCACGTATCCAATCGTCAAATGTTTCACCTCTGGCCAAACCAGCAGACACCTATTAATAGCACATATATATATATGTTATATCAATAAATGTGAATTAGTATAAATATGTGATAAAATATATTTTAATTTGTTTAAAGCACTCACATAAGTAAACATCCATCCAGTAAATTCTCTCTGCTTCATTTCTTCTAGTTCGTCCTCTGTGGCGTATCTATACTCGAACCGCTTTTCTGCCATGAAAATCCTGTATATGATGACAATAATGTAATTAATTAAGATTTAAATTTCAACTTGTTAAAATAAAAATTTGTAAGCTCATTTATTTACCTCTCATATTGAAGAACGTCTTCGCAGTTGGTGAGCAAATATGTTTGCAAATTACTGCGCTCCTGCTCAGTAAGTCGACGGTCCTTTGGTTTTCCGCTAAGTCGTCCAACGTCTGTGAAAATGTCTGGAACCGTAACATGATATGTTGCCCGTTCGCCTCTATCATCATGCCGAGCAGGTCTTCTGTTTTTGGTCTGAACTTCTGCTGGAAAGTAGTACTCGGCAAAGTTTGAAGTTTCTTCATTGATCATCTGTGCGACTATAGAACCTTCCACCCTACTTAAATTTTTCACCATCTTCTTCAAATGGAACATATACCGCTCATACAGATACATCCATCTATACTGCACAGGACCACCAAGTTCCAATTCTCTTGCCAGGTGAATAACAAGATGCTCCATAACATCAAAAAATGAGGGAGGAAATATCTTCTCAAGGTTGCACTGAATCACGGCTATGTTAGTCTTCAAATTTTCAATACCTTCAAGAGTCACTGATCTCGTGCATAAATCGCGGAAGAAACCACTTATCCCTGCAATTGCTTCATGAACATTTTGTGGTAATAGTTCCTTGAAGGCGAACGGAAGGAGGCGCTGCATCATTACATGGCAATCGTGGTTTTTCAAGCCAGTAAACTTTCCTTCCTTTCTGTCGATACAGTTACGCAAATTTGATGCGTAACCGTCTGGAAATTCCACATCGTTTGAAATCCAATCAAAGAACGCATCTTTTCCCTCTGCATCAAGTCGGTATATGGGAAAAGGAGCCCTACCATTTTCATCAACATGAAGTTCTGAACGAGCACATATATCGACTAAATCCAGTCTTGACTTCAAATTATCCTTTGTTTTACCTTGAACATTAAGGATCGTGTTCATGAGATTGTCAAAAAAGTTCTTCTCAATATGCATGACATCTAAATTATGCCTTAGCAGATGATCCTCCCAGTATGGCAGATCCCAGAAAATACTTTTTTTGTGCCAGTTATGTAGTTCTCCAACAGCATCTACCGGAAAACGCTCATGTCCACCGACTTCTGGCGTCCTTTCTGCACCAAAATCTCTTAGTTGTATCTTCAAATCTTTCCCACAAATTTCCGGAGGTGGACTGTCAAACACCCTCTTGTTCTTCGTAAACAAATTCCTACTCCTACGATATGGATGATCAGGTGGTAGGAATCTCCTGTGACAGTCAAACCAACACGTTTTCCTTCCGTGTTTTAGTTGGAAAGCATCAGTGTTATCTTGACAATATGGACATGATATCCTTCCATGCGTTGTCCATCCAGACAACATATCATATGCTGGAAAATCACTTATTGTCCACATTAGTACTGTCCGCATTTGAAAGTTTTCTTTACACGAAACATCGTATGTTTCAGCACCTTGAGCCCATAGTTGTTGCAACTCATATATTAGTGGCTGAAGAAACACATCAAGTGATCTCTTAGGATGCTCTGGTCCGGGAACGAGAATCGAGAGAAACAAAAACTCTCGTCGCAAGCACAAGTTTGGGGGGAGGTTGTATGGTGTAAGAATGACGGGCCATAGAGAATATTGTCTTCCACTCTTGCCAAACGGACTGAAACCATCAGTACATAATCCAAGGTAGACATTTCTTCTTTCATACGCAAAGTCGGGATACTTTGATTGGAAATGCTTCCACGCTTTTGCATCTGAAGGATGTCTGATCTCACCATCTGTTGAGTGCTCCGCATGCCATCTCATTGGTTGCGCTGTGCGTTCAGACAGATACAACCTCTGCAACCTTTCCGTCAAAGGTAAATACCACATCCTTTTATATGGCACTGGAACTCTTCCACTCGTATCTTTATAATGAGGCTTTCCACAAAATTTGCATGTAACCCGCTGTTCATCCGCCCTCCAATAAATCATGCAGTTGTCGCTGCATACATCTATTACCTGATATGATAAACCAAGACCAGCTACGAGTTTCTGAACCTCGTAGTATGAACCAGGAGCTACATTATCCTCGGGTAGAATACCTTTTACAAAATCAGCAATCGCATCCACACAGTCTTCAGCCAAATTATAATCTGTTTTAATGCCCATCAATCTTGTAGCAGATGATAAAGCTGAATGAACATCTCTGCAACCTTCGTATAATGGTTGCTTTCCAGCATCCAACATATCATAAAATCTCCTAGCTTCTGCATTGGGTAAATCTTCCCCTCTAAAATGATCATTTACCATCTGCTCAGTACCTACACCATAATCTACATCCGTTCTAATTGGTTCTTCTAATCTAACCGCTGGCTGAGGTTCACTAGTACTACCATGTTCATAATCAGTTTCCCCATGATGATACCAAATTTTGTAACTTCGTGTAAACCCACTCAAATATAGATGAGTCCAAACATCCGACTCTTTAATAACCTTTCTATTTTTACAATTAGAGCAAGGATATCTTAACATACCTGTTTTTGCTTCCGGTTGTCGGTGAACTAACCCCATGAATTCAGTTATACCTCGTTGGTATTCTTCCGTAAGCAATCTCGTATTCGGCTCCAAATGAGGTCGATCGATCCAAGAACGAAAATAATTTGAAGAAGACATATTTTTTATGAATCAAATTCGTGTGTAAATAGAGTAAGAGGGAGGATGAAGATATGAAGTGAATGAAGAGGAAGAGGAGTGCTTGTATTTATAGTTTAAATCCTGCCGACATACCGAAGAAATTCCGACGGAATTCCGACGGACAAAACTAGTTCGTCGGAATTTCCTCGGAATTTTGTAAAATCCCCCAACGGCTCTCCAACGGCTATAATATTTCCTCGGAATTCATCGGTTTTTTCCGAGGAACACAGTTTTCCTCGGAATTTCCTCGGAATATTCCGACGGACTGTAGTTTCCTCGGAATTCCGTCGGTATATTCCGAGGATTTCATTTTCTGTCGGAATGTCCGTCAGAATATCGCTGTTTTCTTGTAGTGATATTTCTAAGTTAGAAACTCTATTTAGTTTATTTACGAACTCTTAACCAAAATAAGGATACTTCTAATTTTTGAAAACGGCACTAAATAAAAATAAAATAATATATATAGCATACTATTAACCAAAATTATCATATTGGACAACTGAGAATTGAAAAGTTGTAAATTAGGATTTTAACGTTGTGCTATAATATTTTATATAGTTTATGTACATGTACTTATTTGTGTTCTGATTATATATCTTGTTTCAGTTATCGTAATAGAGGTATTGTGATGTAATAGAGGTATGTATTTGTAATAGAATGTGGATAACTATATATTTTTTGATAGGATATAAATATCCGAGAGCATTTTCAATTCCATCTCGCTATGTTGTTGTCCTTCCTCAGGCTGTTTTTTTTGGCATGCATAGAATGTGGAGAACTATGTTTTTTTTGGTTACTAATGGCTCCCAAATAGAAATCGCTTTATGCTAATTCTATACTAAAATATAAAAAATCTATAGTGGGAAAAGAACTTCACTTAATCCACATAATTTATTCGCATAAGATTTGAAAAACTAATCATGTTTTACGTGGGAAAGTTTGAGTGGAACAGAGCGGGTCTTGTGGGTAGTGTCCAAGCTTTGGATGTTATGGTTTCGATATTCCACCTACGGAAACTAAGTCACATGGTTCTGTTCATCACGGCTGCGGAGACGTCTACATGAATACCTGGGAGAGGGTCTGTCGGTGCTGCACTTCTCACCCAGAGGTTATGTCGGTGTAATTAATAGATCCGGATTTAACTTTTTATTTTTCAAAAAAAAAAGTTTGAGTGGAATTTATCTTGGTCTTTTAAATTAGTTTGAATGTTTTACAAGGATCGCATGGATCTTGTAAGGTCCAGTGTCTATCGCATGGATCTTGTAAGGTCCAGTGTCTTCGTTACGTTTTCTCATCTAATGACCTCTCTAAAGAGAGAGCCCACTAAGCAACATAGTTTTTGTATGTTCAAATGGTTAAAAAGGGAAGAAGGAATGAATTAGCTTCTGTTTAAGCTTCTTTTGATGAATACATTCTCAAAAGCATAAAATAGTTAAAAAAAATTATATATAAAATAGTTTTGCTGTTATCTCGAATGAGATACTCCGTATAAGTTTTGTGCTTTGTGTTTCGGTAAATCTAATATTGATGGAAAAATGAAAGGTGATAACGAAAATTACTTAGGAACAAACATATGCACCGAAAATCGATCACTGAAAGGTGCCGACTATCAACTATTTTATTCTCTTCCCAAATCTATTTGCTCTCTTAAACATCACAATACGCGCAATGTCAAAATGAAAGGTGAACAGAAAGAAAATAAACACGATCGTAGTGCTACTAATACTAGACTTGGTTTACTTGTTTCTGATCAAATAACTAATGATAAGAAAGCGTTCAAAGAGAGAAGCCACGTGAGCTCGGTAAATAGATTAAAAATTAATCAGGTCTAGATAATGTATTAACAGATGACAAGAACTTACTTAAAAGAGATTTATTATAAAAAGAAGATTAAAGATTAAATAAATACAAAAGGGAAAGAGAGAAGCTAAAGATTAAAGATTGCAGAATTTCGGTTGCGACTGTATGTATGTATGCTATAGCGATAATATTTTAGGTGGAAAAGTTATTCACTCTGACTTCAGCTATTACTAATCCAATCAGGTGAAAATGTTTTAATTCTTTATCGCTCGTTACTGTTTAAAAAATGTTCTATTTTTTCCTCCTGCTCTATAAGTAGAGTAATAGAAACGTTGGACCGTGTTTGACTTTTTCCTGTTCTCTATTACACTATTTATTTTTTAGTTTTTCCACTCATTCCCTCTTTAATTATTTACTCCAAGTTACGCTAATTCTAACCAACCAAACCCGTTCATTTCAGGGTTCCATCATAACAAATGCAATGATAATAATCATGATAGATAATTTGAGAAAGATATTCAGAAAAAAAAAATGAAAATACGAGAAAAAAAAACTCATAAGCATTTTTCTTGTTTTGTTCCCTTTAACTTAAATGAAAACAAATAAAACAAAAAACAATGAAAACTTCAACCTCTTTTCTTCCTTGTTACCCTTTTACAACCACCACCTGAGAAAAGAGGTTATTACATCTACCACAAAGAGAGACAGACCAAGACCATTAAAAAAAATGTGCTTCACTGGTCTATAGCCTCTCAGTTATGCTGAGGTATGAGCTGATCGAGCTGCATTTGCTCAATCCAAGCTTCAAGCCCAGCATTGTCAGTTACTACTTCAACCGTTGCTGGCTTCTTTGAGTTCTCTTTGGCCTCATTTGGAGTAGACTCCTTCACTAATGACTGCACCCATGACACATCAGGCTCATCATCATCTCCATCAAACGATGAAGATGATCTCAACTTACCAAGTGCCTCCTCTGAGCTCATCCCCCAATCCGGTTCACCATTTGAAGAACCCCACCACGAGCTGTTGTTAACCGGTGAACCAACAACAGGACTTGTGTTTGTTCTAAGCTCCCTGGAGCTAAGGCTACGGAACCGATGTTGCTGCTGCTGAGCCAACATGGAAACACGAGAACTCATTGGCGAGATTGGCTCAACCACGTTCCGAGGCGACATTCTTCCTCCTCCTGAAAACAACGAGTGATCCACGCTCTTTGGTGAAGACAACATGCTCTGCTGCTGCTGCTGATGTTGCTGGAACTGGTTGAAGACAGCTGACTTGTGTGTCGGCGAGAAAACAGCCGAGTCAGTAAACCTAGGAGATGAAGAAGAGCCGCCTTCAGGTGAGAAAAGATCATCAAGATTCGAATGAGGCAATGACTTCATCCGACCAGACCAACTTAATGAGTTTGAAAACTCGTTGAGGAGCTGCTCCTGCTCGTAATCCGACAACACATCCTGATGAACATCTCTCGCATTGAGAGAAGCTCTCAGCCTGCTCGACTGTAGATTGCTTCCAGGCAAATGCAAAGCAGGAACATTCGGATGCGGCCAAGACATAGCTGACGATGATGGTGAGAGAGGAGACATGGGACTTAACCCCGCTGCAAAATCACCACCCGACCGAGGGGAATGAACAGCCGAACCGGTGGATGAGTACAACGGTCGAAGCTCATCAGGCGTATGGGCGAAGAAACAAACGCGACGAGCGCATCCCGTTCCATCTTTGCAAAGACGCGTACGGTACTGAGCTGGATGAAGCCAGCACTCAAACACGCCGTGCGCGTACTCGCACATGTCTCCTCGTCTACAATCTCCTCTCTTGAAATCCGGACAGGGGACACAGCTGTAGTGAAACTTCCTCGGGTCTCTCCTCCTCGCGTTTTCACCCGGGTGGACAAAAGGACACTCAGTCCAGTCATGAGAGTAGGCACGAGAGCAAGGCCTGACTTTGAAAGAATACATTCTGAACTCATCAGTAGCGTAGATACAGTTCTTGATATCCGGCAAAGACGAATCAAGAACAGGATACTCTTTCTTTAACTCAGTAGGAGAAGAACGAGAAGCAGATGAGGAGAGAAGCAGCTCCTGAAGCATCAGCTTCACACCTTCAAGCTTAGGAGGAACAACAATAACATCACCAGCTCGTTGACCATCACCATCCAAAGCATTCAAGTCAGCTCCAGCTCCGAGAAGCAGCTTAACCACTTGCACAGCATTCACAGCTCCACCAGAGGCGGCGCAGTGTAGCGCGGTGGTCTGATCGTTCCCGCAAGCTCGGTTCACGTTAGTCAAAGGGAGAATAGCCTTGATCACATCAACGCTTCCGTAAGTAGCAGCGACCATCAACGGAGTCCTCAGATCGTTGACCATGATGGATTTAGAGCCTTTTTGACGACCGTACCAGAGACCAGGCTCGTCTACACAAGAAGGGTCTCTGTCGATAGATAGCCTTACGCCTTCCACATCGTTGTTTGCTGCTAGCTCGAGGAGGCTCGCGAAGGTATCCTCTGTCTCGACTCGCAAGTGGTTCATCATAACGAGATTATTCTCTTTTGAAAAGATGTTGAATGGCACGATCTGGTTTAATGGGTCTTATCCACAGGACATAGTTCCATCTGGAGAATCTGATTCTGCTTCATCATCATCATCAAAAAGGATCAAACTTTCAGTCAGAAAAGATCACTCATATATATATATATATATATATAAAAACTAATAAAGAGAGAATCTTTCTCTATTGATTTCCAGAAACTAGACAAATCTCAGCGTAAAGTCATTTCAGACAAGAAGGGTAGGTTCTGTCCTAAGAGATTCCCAAAAGCAAACCGTTTTGTTTTCCTTTCTTAAAACCAGTAAGTCAAAGAGGTTTCAAAGAAGAATCAGGCAAGAGGGTTTTGTAATAACGCTAGTTCCAAAAATAGAACAAGGAAACATATATAATCAGAATTTTCATCGGAACAAAAGTCAAATAGGCTAAATACAGAAGAAGAAGAAGAATAATACATAAATGGATCTATGTTGCATGTACGTACACAGAGATTACTTGGAAGATGAAAGTCAATCTTGCCGGAGACTTTGATGGTTTCGGTTTATAAGTAGATCTAGAGAAGAAGGGGGTGTTACTGTACAACTGAGCACAAAGAGGATGAAAACATTATCTTCCCGGGGGAAAAAAGAAAGAATCGGTGAAAGTGTTTAGAGAGAAGAAGAAGAAGAAGACGACGAAGAATAGAGCTTGTTCTTCTGCCAACGCTCAGATCTCACTAGAAAAATAAAAATATTTATTTCCTGAGAAAACATTTTTGACATTAATTTATAAACTTCCCTATCCAATACGGGAAGGCTACTGCTTTAAAGGGTAAACTCGTCAGTTAAAAATCCAAATGCTGACTTGGCAGAGTATTATTGGCTAGATTTGGAAGTGGATACGCATGTATCAGGCCTTGTCTCTTATTACTCAAAATCTGCACTAATTCCTTTTCTTAAAGTATAAGGAATTAGCAATCTGCTGTGTCGAGTTACATCGTATTAAAGCCTATTTTGATACACTTGCAACTAGCAAGGGGGTATACAAAAACAAAACCAAAAGTCTAAACCAAACCGACTCAAAAAGTAAAATATGAACCAAATTAGATTCGACATAAATACCTGAACGAGTTTATTTATACGGCATCTCAAGTTTTAGTTCTTATTCGAGTCTGAACGGATATTTAATAAAAACAGGTGTGTGGTTTATAAGCCAGACAATGATGTTACCTTTCCCATCTTATATGAGACTAATTAGAGAACTATGGTTACTCATTAGCACCATGAATCCATGATGATCCAGTGAGAGAATCTAGTGAAGCTTTACTAGTTACTCTTCATGAGCGTAACCCCACTTGTTTTTGGCACAGACTAAGCCTTTTGTGTGTACAAGTGTCAGTAATGGTGGGAGTAGGACCAGGATTGGGACCATAACCACTAGTTCACACAAACCTTCCTTTCACTACAAAATGACCGGCTTTGAGCCTACAAGAGTGTGCTTGAACCTACTGTAAAGAGAGAAGAAGCAATTGCTGACATATAATACACACAGGCAATAGAATTTAAGAGGTTATAAACATTTTAAGATAATAGTAATTTTTTGATGATTTTTTTTTGTCAACAATTTTTAATGATTTAGACGTACAACCTATTTATATATATTTTTAAAAATATTTTGGAATCAAAACAAAATGTTTCAGTATATTTTGTCATCTATACATAATGAGTGTGATTGATTATTTTTAGAGTAAATGAGAAGAAATAAATAGATGAAAAAGAAAAAAAAGAATAAAAAGGAGAAAGAGCAATATTGAGAGCAAATGTGTTTACTCTAATGTATATGTAAAAATAAGATGTGTTTTAATTGTTGACAAAAAAATATGCTTTCATTTTTCTCCATTTGAATAGTAACTAGAAAAATAAGTAAAAACATGTTCCATTTGAATAATAATCAGAAAAATAAGTAAAAACATGGTTTTTTCTTTAACATGTTTTATTTGATTGTAACTTTTTTGAGTAACCAAGGATAAATAGTTTTTCTCTTTAAATTTTCACTATAAAAATGACATCCATTCACACTCAGTAGGTGTAAATAGCTTTTACAAAGATGAAAAGACACGAGACGTAGATTATGTTCCATTGGTAGTTTTTTTTTTGGCTTTCTTCACACTCTAAAAATGACATCCAATCACACTGTTTGCTATTTTATCTTTTCTCTCGTCTTTCTTCATACTTCATAGGCAGCTCTTTTCAATTCCATTGGCTGCTTTTTCAACTTTCAACTGACACCAAGTTTTGAATATTTTAGAAACCAGGCCGAGGACTTTATTGGGCTAATAAAGCCCATTAAACTTAACTCTGCTATTTGGGCCACCAAACAAACCTTGACAAGGCCTATCAGAAACCCTAACTCATTTTCTACCATCTGAACAATATATAATCACACTTTCGCCGCAAGCTAGGGCTTCCCTCTCCCTCTCATCGCAGCTTACTCCAAACTCTCGCAACACTCTCCGACTCGAAAATGGCTGAACGTGGAGGAGAACGCGGCGCCGAGCGAGGTGGAGACCGTGGCGGTTTCGGAAGTGGATTCGGAGGCCGTGCCGGTGGAAGAGGCGGTCCAAGAGGACGTGGTGGAAGACGCGGAGGCCGTCCCACCGAGGAGGAGAAGTGGACGCCAGTGACCAAGCTCGGCCGTCTCGTTCAGAGCGGTAAAATCCAGAAGCTAGAGCAGATCTACCTCCACTCGCTCCCAGTCAAGGAGTACCAGATCATCGATCTCCTCGTCGGTCCGACTCTCAAAGACGAGGTGATGAAGATCATGCCGGTTCAGAAACAGACCAGAGCCGGTCAGAGGACGAGGTTCAAGGCCTTTGTTGTTGTCGGAGACACGAATGGTCACGTGGGTTTGGGTGTGAAATGCTCCAAGGAGGTGGCTACTGCTATCAGAGGTGGGATTATATTGGCGAAGCTGTCTGTGATTCCGGTGAGGAGAGGTTACTGGGGGAACAAGATTGGGAAGCCTCATACGGTTCCTTGTAAGGTTACGGGGAAGTGTGGTTCCGTTACGGTGAGGATGGTTCCTGCTCCCAGAGGTGCTGGTATTGTGGCTGCTAGGGTTCCTAAGAAGGTGCTTCAGTTCGCTGGGATTGATGATGTTTTCACTTCTTCCCGGGGATCTACTAAGACTCTTGGAAACTTCGTCAAGGTTTGATCTTTCTTCTGTTAGATATGAAAGTTGTTTCCTTTTGATTGTTGCTTGTGAATTGCTCTGAAATGTCAATTACATTGCTTAAGTTGAACTCTTTCTGTAACTGTTTAGTCTGTTTCTCATGATTTGTCTGTTTGTATATTTAATCATAAGATTTAGAGGCACTTAGACTTGATCAGTCTGAACATGATCAATCCGGATAGAGATTTGAGTACAGTATAAGCTCAGTTTGTAGCTTTTTACATCAGTTCACTTGTACGTAGATGTCTTTAACAGACAGATTTAACTGTTTTTTATTTGAGTGTGTAATTGCTTTGTTGTATTGGGTTTTTAGTAATCCATTGATTAGTCTGTACATCATGTCCTTTTTTTTTCGCTTTGATGCCATTTGTTTGGTTGTATTCTTTAGTAAATGATGTATTGAGCTGACTTATTCAGTTTGATATCTACTCGCAAGCTTTGCAGTCGTTTCTGACTTATTCAGTTTGCTCATCATCATCAATCTTGATAAAGATTTGAATACAGTATAGAACCTCAGTTTGTACATATTTGCATTCAATGGTTTAATCCTGTGCATTATGACGTTGCAGGCTACATTCGACTGCCTCCAGAAGACTTACGGATTCCTGACACCAGAGTTCTGGAAAGAGACGAGTTTTAAAAAATCCCCGTATCAAGAGTACACAGATCTGTTGGCCGAAAAGGGAACTGCAACTTCGAAAGCCATCACCGAGGCCGAAGACCAAGCCTCCTAAATAACAAGAATGTCCTCCCTTTTCTTTTTGGATTATACTTTCATGAGTTTATTATGCTTATGCTCGAACCTTTGCTATTATTAGTATATGTTGCTGGATTGCATCTTCTGTTTTCATCTCTTCTCAAACTTTTACTTCTTCTCAGTTTTTAAATTATGGATTGTAATGTTCTAGTTTTTTTGCCTCGAGTCTAATCCAGTATTTTGCTTCTTTCTGTACATTCTTAGGTTTATTCTATTGATAATCCAAAAGGATTGTCAAATGGTTCTATATATTTATCATATATTGTTCGAAACACACAAGAAGTAGTAGTGGAAAAGAAGCTAAAACAAGTCAACAAAGTTCGACATTTATCAAGATGGTCTAATCTTCTATTTTCAGCGGAAGCAGGAATTAGCAGGCTCGGTAACGACATTAGCCATAGATAGATGGAATGAAGCTTAACTAATAGAGTTGTAAAGCTTGAAGAAGGAATTTAGTATTTCTACTACCAAGATGGCTCAAACCCCAGTGATGAAAACTCTGCTCTAGTACACTATATTCAGGTACTTCTTGTCTCAGATTTATATTGGCCTTTTGAAGTATTCTTTTGTTGGCTTACTGAAACTTCGGTTACTGTGAATAGGTTCATAGAGATGACTTTGCCATGAATATTAAGCTTCAGATATTTGGTCTCGTTAGCCATGTTCCACCAACTTAGAACGGTCGAGCTATATTCAGGACATAGCCAAAATTCAGCATGCAGCTGGTGCTTTTACATCACTGCACTTACTCAGAGGTATATATTTTTGCTCTCTCATTTCCTAGTATATTCCATCTAATCACGCTTTTCTGCAACTTAGGAACGACTCTAGCATTTATGGGGTACAGCTCATTATGCAGTCATCAGTCGAGGTAACCAAACCATCTCTATCAGTTCGAGTTTCTGTAATAACCTGTAATGCTCTTGTCTGTAACTGCCTCGGTTTTAAACAGGGTCCTGTACATATTGATTGGAGGGTGGAGTCCTGTACATATTGATTGGAGGGTGGAGTCTTTATTGAAGAGCTTTGAGAGTAAACTTAGCGAGATAAGTGATGAGGAATTCAAGGTGAGATGTGTAAACCAGTTGGTTCAAGTAATCTAGCTATACAATATGATCCTTTTAAACTGACATGAGTTACCCTTTCTCAAGAGAAATGTAACAGCTTTGATAGACATGAAGCTTGGAAAACCCAAAGAACTTGAAGGAGGAATCTCGGTTTTACTAGCTAGAGATTCAAAGTGGAATACTGAAATTCAACCGTAAAGAGGCAGAGGTACAGAACCAGCTTCCTCCTATCTTATAAACTAAGACAACCGCCTTGAATAACTAAATCACTTGTAGGATTAGTTCAAGTGAGTATGAAGTTGTGGGGGAGTAACTAATTGATGAGAGAATGGGGTTAAACGTGTGGACAGGTTGCGGCACTAAGGTAGCTTCAGAAGCAGGAGTTAATAGATTTCTTCGAGGAATACATCAAGATTGGAGCAGCACGGAAGAAATCGTTGAGCATAAGAGTATATGGGAGTCAGCATTTGAAAGAAAAGGCAAGCGATGAAAATGAAGTCCCTTCACCATCTGTTGAAATCGAAGACATTGTGGGTTTCAGAAACTCCCAGCCTCTTCACAGGTCGTTCAGGGGATGCGGACAACTCAGACTCTGAGGACTTAATCTCATTTCATTATACAGAAGAAAACTATTGCCTTTTTTTTTTTCCTTTATCATGTCTGGTTGTAAGACCTTAATTTGACATCAATTGCTAGAAAGAGAGTTTCATAAAAGCCAAGAGTAAACTTTGATGACTAAAGATCTCTGCCTTTGTCGACAAAAGCAGAGATTAGGAAGAACAAAGACGGTAGTTTTATATATTGTCAATGGAGACTTTATGATTACGAAAGAAAGCACATTCTTTAAGTTCATGAACTGAGATGGGATGATGGCAGAGGTAATGACTATAGTAAGCCACCTCTCTCAGTTCATGGAAGTGCTTAAGTATTCCATACTTATGTTTAGACCATATATATGTATATAATATATGTATTATGTCCGTTATAGCTTTTAGTTTAGTAACCAGTCTCAGCAGGATGAACTCATACCGTGTATAAACAGAAGGTCGTCGGAGGAGGAGGATAAAGTGTGACCTGCCTCAAGCACTAGTTTAGTTTCGTCATGCAGTCTACATAGAAAACAGGGAAGAGCTTCATTAGAAGATAGTACCAGTCATCATTCTCCAGCAACGATTTTGTTATATATATATATATATGCATTTGAGTATGTAATTATCCACCAGATTTGTACCTTGTAAATAAAGGGGTGATGCTTTCCTCCTGCTCCAGACCTCTTCACATAACCAATCTTCACCAGCCTGCATCAAGAATCCATGTCTTAGCTTCCAAAAAAAGAGGAACTTGTTTGATGGAATCCTGTGAAAAGTTCGTGCTTTTGTGTTGTGTTTGAGCGTGAAAACAGTGAGAGAGGCAGAGTATGTTTACATTCTGAGAGCTTTGCTTGTATCTGCGTTATCTCCAAGCACCTGACGGATTTTAAGTTCAGAAGAGGCGCTGGTGTCAAGAAACTCCATGATCTTTCCAGCTTTACGTCTAATGGAACTCGACCTGTGGCTCTCTTTCTTCTTTGAATCTCTGTGCGGTTTCTCACAGCTCGCTGCTATGATCCTGCTTTCCGTGCTTGAAACCTCGTTGGAGCCTGTAGACAAGCAAGACTCCTCCTTGGAGAGATCATCAATCTCTCGATTCTTCGAATGAGTTACCAACTTGGAATCAACAGAGCTGTAAACCACATTGGTGCGGCGTTTTCTAGCAATCTATATAGCATAGCAATCGAATCAAAATCCTAAACGTAATTTGTTCCTAGCACACATCCCTCATCGCAAACCAGCGTAGAATAATCCAACACCTAGCGAATCTCGAAATCGAAATGAGGTTTATGATGATGAACGCACCTTGAAGTTCATGAAGTCGTCCTCAGAGCGCTTCCGATACGACGAGCCACTGTTGGAGATAGCCGAATCGCACGATCTCTTAGACACGAAGCTCATGCTTACTTGACCATCGATTTCACCACACAGCGAGCGATTTCCCTCCTCAGATCCAGATCTGTCGCTACTGCGAATGCGATTTTGAGAATCAACGAGCGACGTAAGTTAGATTTTGAAGCGTTTCGGAGAATCGAAACTCATAAGCGTACCTTGGTGAAGAGAAGACGATTGGATCGGAGGAGAGGAGGAGGAGAGACGACGCGACTTCTCTCTCGATCGAAGAAGGGAACTCAGTCATCTTCGATTTTGAACTTCCGAAGCAAGTTTTCTCTGCGTTTTTCTTATAGTGGCGGTATGATCTGAGCTCTCTTTTATTTTTTGAATTTTGTGTGAGAGAGAAATATCTCTCCCTTTTGATGGGCTTTTCTATATTGAAGCCTGGCCTTCTAATGAGCCCATTACTAAATCCACTAAAAGCTGTTTGATCAAAGCTGACTGAACCGGAATTATAGTTTTATTTTTATTTATGCTATAATTATGAATTTGGAAATTGATTTTTTACTGGTTCTTTTCTTCCTCTAACTACTAAAAAGAAGAAAAATTTACTAATAAGAGTAGTTCAATTTTCAATTCTTAAAATAGTAGAGCATTTTTAATTATATATTTTTCGAAAATAGAAAAACTCTAAAAATTTAAATTCGGTATAATGTATTTTTAATTATAAAAATACATTATAGTAAAGTTCACCTTCTAGAGTTCAAAAAAAAAAGAAATATATAAATGGATTGAAATAATTTTACAAAAAATAATATATTTAAAAGAAATTGCTAATATAAGAAAGTTAGTACCGTAAAAAACTATTATGTTGCAGTTTTTCCTTACATTGTCTCTTAAATTTAAGAGCAATTGCATTCCATATGCACGAAATAAAGATTAATTAGCTATATGGTATGTATATTGTTTCACTTTCGAATATACCTACCATACCCATGTGTCTACACATGCTGTCTACTCTATATGACATAAATAATAATTTGTTTTTCTTAAACATGAGGATATGTATTCAATCATCACTTGTCCACGTAAAAATTGTTTCCAAGATTTTCTCTCTTGCGATCATTATTTTTTTCATTTCCTTTGATTTTTCGAGAGAATCATCTCTCATGCTTTCTCTTTTTTTTTCCCCAGATTCATCTCTTTTGCACTTTTGAAGTGCTTCTTCATCAATTCTGAGCAGAGCCTCAAGTTCATCTCTTTCTCTCAGTTTGATTGAAGATAATAAGTCATGGTCTTGATACCGGGTGCGAGTTTTAGTTGTATTTCATCACCAGCCTTTCACAGCTTTGCTCTGTCTCAACCCCGTTTGATTATTGACCGGAAACTTAGTTCACCATAAATTCAATCTTAACCTCTCTTTATGAGCCGCTATCATGGCGTATTAGGTAAAATATCTTTGATAAAAGATGGTAAGGTTTGATGGATTTCTGGAGTTATCTTTGAAGATGATTCAGTAGAATTGGCGATTTATGAAAATTGGCCTAACAAAGAGTCGTTCTTCAACTTGACTCAACTTCCTCAGGTTGTAATTTATGATGAAATATAGATGCTCCATTCAAGAAGTCTGATGGTGAAATACATCCTTATACATCAAGTACAAAATCAAATTAAAGAAGCTTCACTGTGGTTTCAAAAGCTTTACCGGCGGTGGTGGAGATGAGATGATGACGTCATGCAACCACCGCTAATTCAAGAAGTTTCATGAATGACTAACACGTGTTTTCTCTGATTTGTTTTAATTTTGTTTAGATTGTAACATGTGTATGGTTTGAGCTTAATGCTTGTACTTCTGTTTCTTAGCCAAAAAGGTTTAGAAAACTAAAATCAAGCGTATTTGATTGTCATTACACAATAATTATTTTAATGTTACAAAAAAAAGAAATGAGTATTTTGTTTTATATATTTGTATTATTACTACATCATTCACGTACCCCACGCGTTCTTAGCTCGTGTTTTCTATATAAGTGCAAGTGAAACTTAGAAGATAAAATATCTCTTTCCTCTCACATCTACTAACACACCCTATTATAATCTATATTCGGTTTCGCAGAGCTACACACAGCTATAGGGACAAAGTGGTAAATTCTCGTTTATGCATATACCCGCATACCTAATTAAAAAGTTGTTTGGATGGTTACCTAAATATCTTTTGTTTCTTGTATAACCAACCAAATAGCTCTAAATTTAATATTAAAATATTCAAATTTATAGTACTTTTTTGCTTTTATAATTGGTTCAAAAAAACTGATAAAACAAAAAATGTGGAAATCAATTATGAAGATAAAATTTTCATCCTCGTATCTCTTATTACTAGTATTTATCTAGCAAGTACGGTATAAAAACATTTCCGTATTATAACTTTAATAATATATAGCTTTTGCTTAAATGTGATGGCTTGCCTTGCCTGGTCCTACTACAGATTACACCAAGAATTACTGTTTAATTGTCTCTTTGGGATTAGAAGATAAATAAAGAAAGAAACTCACAAGTGTGCCATTGACCCTTACAGCTCACAGACCCCGACTTGCATTCAAGCTTAAGCAACGTCACTTCCAACCACCGCATTACATACCGGTTGTTCTGATTCAGACAAGTCACCTACCAGTTCCTTTCTGTTCTGTTCTGTTGGGAAAATTCACAAATCTCAGAAAGTGTGTGTGGGATCTGAAACTTGTCCTAATTCAGAAAGTTTCAGGCTTTTCTGGATCCGATGTTGGTTCAAGATCGTGCGGCGAAGCCGCCCAAGTCTCAGATCAGAGATTTACCAACTCAACAACAGATCCGACGCTTCAGCGAACCGAAAAACCTAGACTTTACCTCTTGGGTCTCCGAGAACGTCTCGAGAATCGTCGTCTTCTTCCTCTTCATCGTCACCGCAGCATCTTTCCTCTTCCTCTACAACACCACCGACACTGCCTCCCTCCTCTGTTTCCAGTCACAGTCAACTCAATCTCTCCAGCCCCTCACTCGCCCTCAAATCAAATGGAGCTCGATCCAAGTCCTCCCCGACAAGACCTCCCCTTACGCCAGCTTCCTCACCGAGAGATGGGTCGTGGTGTCGGTGACCAAGTACCCCACCGAGGAGCTCAAGGGGCTGGTGAAGATCCGAGGCTGGCAAGTTCTAGCTGTCGGAAACTCGATGACACCTAAGGATTGGAGTCTCAAAGGTGCGATCTTTCTATCTCTAGACGCTCAAGCTGAGTTGGGTTACCGCGTTTTAGACCACTTGCCTTATGATTCCTTCGTGAGGAAGAGTGTCGGTTACTTGTACGCGATCCAGCACGGTGCTAAGAAGATCTACGACGCGGATGATCGTGGCGAAGTGATTGATGGAGATCTAGGGAAGCATTTCGATGTGGAGTTGGTTGGTGAAGATGCTAAGCAAGAGCCGGTTCTGCAGTATAGTCACGAGAATCCCAACAGGACTGTGGTGAATCCTTATATTCATTTCGGACAGCGTTCGGTTTGGCCTAGAGGGTTGCCGTTAGAGAATGTAGGTGAGATTAATCACGAGGAGTATTACACTGAGGTGTTCGGTGGTAAGCAGTTTATACAGCAAGGGGTTTCGAATGGTTTACCTGATGTGGATTCGGTGTTTTACTTCACAAGGAAGACAACGTTAGAACCTTTTGATATTAGGTTCGATGAGCATGCTCCCAAAGTGGCTTTGCCTCAAGGTGTGATGGTGCCGGTTAACTCGTTCAACACGCTTTACCATTCGCCGGCGTTTTGGGGGTTGATGCTTCCTGTTTCGGTTAGTTCCATGGCTTCTGATGTGCTGAGAGGGTACTGGGGACAGAGGCTACTGTGGGAGCTTGGTGGCTACGTTGCTGTTTATCCACCTACTGCTCACCGGTTCGATAGAATCGAGGCTTACCCTTTTGCTGAAGAGAAGGATCTTCACGTCAATGTCGGTCGTTTGATCAAGTTCTTACTCGCTTGGAGATCTCAAAAGCACAGTTTCTTTGAGACGATACTTGATCTGAGCTTTGCTATGGCTGAAGAAGGGTTTTGGACAGAACAGGATTTGAAGTTCACAGCTGCTTGGCTTCAGGATTTGATCACTGTCGGCTACCAACAGCCTAGGCTGATGTCACTTGAACTGGACCGGCCACGAGCAACTATCGGTCACGGGGATAGAAAAGAGTTTGTTCCGAGGAAGTTGCCTTCGGTTCATCTCGGTGTTGAGGAGACGGGTACGGTGAGCACTGAGATAGGGAACTTGATAAGGTGGAGGAAGAACTTTGGGAACGTTGTTCTTGTTATGTTTTGTAGTGGTCCCGTTGAGCGAACCGCTCTGGAGTGGAGGTTGCTTTACGGAAGAGTGTTCAAGACCGTTGTGATATTGTCTTCTCAGAAGAACTCTGATCTCTATGTTGAAGAAGCCAAACACGATCACATTTACAAGTAAGTAAGAACTTACTCAAAGTACTGAAGTTTTAGCTTTCTAATGGTACGTTTGTGTGTATGTTTCAGGCAGCTACCGAAGATTTTCGATCGATATAGCAGCGCAGAAGGGTTCTTGTTTGTTGAAGATGATACAATCCTCAACTACTGGAACCTACTTCAAGCCGACAAGACTAAGATTTGGACTACAGACAAGGTATAACATTGTCTTTTCCTTCACTATCTCTGTGTGTTTCTTACAAGGAAACTTCTTATTAGGTGTCAAAGTCATGGACATCAGTTAAACCGACCGGGAAGTCTGATTGGTTCTCTACACAAGCTGAGTTAGTGAAGAGAACGGTCAGTACAATGCCGGCTCATTTCCAAGTTAACTACAAGGAAGCAGCAAAGAACAATCAAGACACGTTAACGGTATGCAGCTCAGAGGTATTCTACGTGCCTAAACGACTTGTGACCGACTTTACCGAGCTTGTGGAGCTCATGGGGGACATGGACTTGCATTACAAAGTGGCTGTGCCAATGTTCTTCATGTCGATGGATTCGCCTCAGAACTTTGACCCGGTTCTTGGTTCAATGGTGTATAAGAGGAAGTCGTCTTCGTTTAACTCTTCTTTGAGTCTGTATTCTGCTCAAGCACCTGCTGTTCACCCTTGGAGCATATCGAGTGAACAAGATTTTATCAAATTGGTTGGACAAATGGCTGAAGGTGACCCGTTACTAATGGAATTGGTATGATGATGACAGAGTCAGGGGATAGAGGCCATGATAGAAAGAAAAAACAGAGTTAATACAAAGATTGTGTCTTTTTGGTTCTCTTTTCAGAAATTTTTTTACTTCTGGGGGTTGTGGAGAAAGTCATGTAATGTTCCATTGTAACCATACATTTCGCAAGTGTATAATGTTTCCCCCATCTAAAATCAATCTCAGAAAATGTTTCAGAAAGTTGGAAACAAGGCTTGAAACTAAAAGTTGAGATTAAGACATTGGAAGGTTAAGGAAGCTTGGTGAAGAGGTCTTGAAGCTGAGAGTGGCTCACCAAGACGCCAAGTTTCTGTGAAATTGCTTCTCTCAGAGTCTCAGGATCCAAGCTCGACAATGTATCCGTAGCGCTCATGGCAGTGTACTCACTCAAATTGTGCAAGACTCCGTCTTCAAAAGCAAAACAACAAATGAGGAAATGATTCTTGTCAATGCGGAAGGGTATTTAAGTTGTTTTACCTTGGGCAACAATGGGCTGATAGGGTGGAGGTTGAGCAATCCAGCTTCCATCAGGCCCTTTCATGTGTCTTCTATCGGAAGCAAAGTGCTTAAAGAAGAGAGGAGCATGCACAACGCGAAAGAACCTGATCTCAACCAAACAAAAGAAAAAAATGGAGCTACATTATATCCTCCGGAGAAAAATCTATATTAACCAGCTCAGTAATTGCAATAAAAGGCTACTGCTTTGACATCCTGACAAAGGTTACTTGATGGATGTACCTCTTATATTCTGCAAAGAGCTGAAAAGATGGCTGGATAGTCTCAGTCAGGTAAGAAGCTAACGGAGAAGGGAAAGGCAAAGTCGAATCGAGATCCCACACTAAAGGCTCAGAATCACTTTCTTTCTTCCTCTATTCATACCAATAGAATAAAACCAAAATCAAGGCTGATTCATTCCAACAAAGGTACAAAGCTGGTGGCTTTGGATATTTACCTGGATACAGATGACATGATAATCCCAGAGAACAATCCCATCAGCTCTGGTACTAGCTTTCTGATGCCAAAGTGGAACCTACAAATCATCAATAATGGACATGGACACTCTGATTACCCATGAAACAGTGTGTAATGGAGATGCAATAGCAACACGAAACAAAGACCAAACATTCTTGCCTGCTTCCTCTCATTGGAGATGAAAACCACAAACAGATCAGAACCCGTCTCATCCGCTACGCCATTCTCGCATAGTGTCTTGCAGAGTAGATACACGTTCTCTTCGCTACAAAATAAAAGTCAACATTTTTCTTAGGTTCGAAAGAGGAACGAATTCAGCTAAAACCCCAAAAAGGGTTTTCTGGGTTTTCGAAATCATGTAAACAAGTTAGACTATAAGAAGCTCTATCATTTGAAGAAACCTAAATCGAATGGAATTCTTGAAATGGGTTGAAGAATACCAGTAGTAAGGGGTCTGTTGGAACCGAGTAGCATCCATCGCCGGAAGCTCCGAGATGATGACGCTGGACATGTTTTCCTTTGGATTCGATCAGTGTTCTTCTATATTTTTGTTACTTCCACCAACTTTGATCATCTTCTCCTCTTCTAATGGAACGGAGAGGATCGGAAATACAGTCTGCAAGATTATCGATCTTGCGACGTCGTATCACGGATAAGTGATAACGGCGCCGTTTCGTGAATAATATTGCGGCGTCGTATACTCGATAAGTTATAACGGCGTCGTATCATGGATAAGTTAGAACGGCACCGTATATTCGTATCACGGATAAAGAGTACTTGAAGACGATGAAACACATATAAACCTAAGCTACTGAATAAGAGATTAGCTACCAAATGAAGAAGAAGAAGAATGAGTTTGGTCCTTTAACGAAATTTTTAATCTGGATAGTTGATGATACAATTTTGATTACATTAATGCATTGTTGACAGCCCGTCCTAGATATTCTTAGGCTGCAAGCAAGAATTTTTTTTTCGGGCTGCTTTGCATATTTTTACAAAAATCAGTTTACAAAATGCATGTTGGAGCTTCGAACTTAGTACAAGGTAACTTGCCACCAGATCAAGAGAGCATTATTAATTTTATGGCCTAAATAACTATGATAAAATTGGCGGCCGGAAGCGAGTGCTTGGTTGGGGTGGTGTCTTTGCCGGCAATTAACTAGAGTTTAACGTCTACATCTATTTTTACATTAGGAGACGAAAACAAATCAAACCGTTCTGTAATCTTTCTGTGTGGAACAGAGACCGATCACGTAGACAAAATTATTAATAATCAAAAAAAAAAAAAAAAAAAAAAAAAGAAGAAGAAAAACATGGGGCCTTCCACGTGATATGAGAAATTGAGGCAAGTTCGTGGACCGTCCATTTTGCCATTATATATAGCTCTGAGAATTTCGGTTAAGATATGTGGTGGGTGACACTTTTACTGAGTTTTACACATGACATTTTTTCGTCTTTTTAAGCCCAGATGTTATAATATATGCCTAATTCCTAAAAGCACCATAGTATTCAATCATCGAACCTGTATCCTAGAGGGCCTATAGTATAGGCTATAGATTCATATCAAGTCCCTCCATATTTAAACTAGAGATCAACATTAGTCCGATTCATTGTTTTGAATGAGTCACTTCTTTGGTATATGGTACAAACGTATAGCTGCTCGAGATCTAAATATGTAAATCCAAATATGTAAATATGTAAATCCAAACTCGTATCCTCCTATTTTTAGTGTTTACTTAACACTTATAACATGTTGGATTTCTAGAATTAAAAATTTAACATTCATTTTATGAGAGTAGTAGTCTTTGTATATAAAATGTTTCAAATTATTGGGCAACAAAACAAAAAATACAAACAAAATGTGATGGGTAGCTGATTCTGAAAATATCATTTTCAAAGTACATAACTATGATTGTATATCCTGTTAATATTTTTGGTATATACCCAAAAAATGAGAAAAATAAAGTGTTGAAAAATAAAGTTGAGAGAAAAGAAGAGTATCATCTATATCTCCATGGCCTCTGATAAAAGCTTAAAAGTATAAAGTAAGGCTGTTTTACTTTCTTTTATCTGGTTTATTGTATTTTTATGAATGCTTTTTATTATATGGAAAGTGCTGAATTTTCTAAAGAGTTCAGTTGAGCAAATACACTTACTTATACACATGCTAAAAACAGAACACCATGTCCTTCTGAAATAGTGAAATGATGAGTACAATTTCTCCATTAACATATGATATTATCTTATTCATTCTTCTAAGACTTTTTCATATTTTTTTGAAAAAAGACTTTTTCATATTCCAACATTCTATATTACTAAAACTATGCATAATGCATTTAAATAGTTATTTCTGTTGAATGATCAGTAATATCTTATCCTACATATGTGATATCATTTTGGAAATGTAAATGTTGTGTTTTTTTTTAATATAACTAGTTTGTTATTCTTTTCCCAAAAACAAAACTAGGTTACTAATATATGAATAATATTTTTACGAATTTTGTAGAATAAACATTTATGAAAAATAGCTAAAATTTTAAATATATTTTTCCAATAAGTCCATTTTCAACCCTAAAATTCAAAAACATGTCTTAAATTTGGGTTTAATGTGGATTTTCATATATTTTTCGCTTAATGTAGATCTTTTATTTAAATGCAGTGAGAAATTGAAAAGCCAACATTGGTCGGTAGATCTTTTTTCTCGCAATAAATTAGACAGAACTATTGAACGTCTTTTTCAAACCATTGTCTTCTCCCTCTATCATCTTCTTCTTCATCTGTCTTCTACAATCATTATTCATCTCTCTACTGTAATAAATTTACAAAAAAAATTTAAAAACTTTACGAAAAAGCATTAGAAAAGTAATCAAACAGCGCACACCTCTGTTTCTTTCAAACAATAATTAAATTCTCTTTCATGATCGTCTTCCATTTCCTTTTCTAATCTCCTGCTCGTCGTCTTCATCTCCTAGTGCCACACACAGATCTTTATACAGGTACTTCTCTTGATCCGGATCGGTTTGACTAATGACGTATCATCTGAAATTTTCCATATGATTGTGTTCGTACGTTGCTCTGTTCACGATGCAGATCCCTCTCTGTTTCGATTCTTGATCTGATTAAATTGTTTTAAAATTTCTATTTTGCTTGTCTAATTATGTAAAGTCTCGATTTTTCTTAATGGGTATTCTGAATCATCTATGATCAATGTCTAGAAATCACAAAAGTTTTGATTTTTTTTTTAATCTGGAAATGAATATCTAAGGGATCATAGGCTTCACTGATGAACGATGAGTCTATCTCTCAGTGACCAATCTCTGCCAGGACTTTTCATGATCATTGTTTAATAAAGGCAGATGGTTGTCGTATTTGTTCAAAAAAAAAAGGCAGATGGTTGTCGTGTTGTTGAGATATATTATTATTATTATTATTATTATTATTATCCACCGTCCACATTTATATTTGCCAAGTTGATAGAATCTGGCTGATCATCTTCTCATATGTTTCTCTCTGTTCTGTATGTTTTGACTGAACAGGTTCATTGGCCTGTGTTGTTTTATACCTCACACACACACACAAAACAAGGATTTGAGCTTTACTGAAAATGTCTGGGCCAGCAAAAGTATTGGATCCTGCATTTCAAGGAGCTGGACAGAAACCGTATGCTTTCCAGCAACATAACTACTTTCTCATTAGTATTAGATTTTCTTTATGTTTGGATTGTATGATGAGGATGTTGAGCTTAACATTCTTGCAGAGGAACTGAGATCTGGAGAATCGAGAATTTCGAGGCGGTTCCTGTGCCCAAAACCGAGCATGGAAAGTTCTATATGGGAGACACTTACATTGTCTTGCAGGTTTTGAATTGTCTTTGGCTTGTTCAACTTGTGTTCCCTCCTTTTGTTATTATCATTCATTCACCTTTGTGTTATGTTTTATCTTCAACTTGCGCAGACGACACAGAACAAAGGAGGTGCTTATCTGTTTGACATACACTTCTGGATTGGTAAAGACACAAGTCAGGTGCCTATTTTTTTAGACTCTTATTTTTTTGGTGATTGACATGTTTTTTTTTTGGTTATTTCCAACTTATGGCTTGATGGTTTCAGGATGAAGCTGGAACAGCAGCTGTTAAAACAGTTGAACTCGACGCAGTTCTTGGAGGCCGTGCTGTCCAACACCGGGAAATTCAAGGTCATGAGTCTGACAAGTTCTTGTCTTACTTCAAGCCATGTATTATACCGTTAGAAGGTGGTGTTGCGTCTGGTTTCAAAACACCTGAAGAAGAGGTGTTTGAGACTCGGTTATATACCTGCAAAGGGAAACGTGCAATCCGTCTGAAGCAGGTTTAAAACTATTGCTCCTCTCTTTTGCATCAGAACAGTGATTACCAAACGTACATTAACTTTTGCTTATGTTCTTTGTGTTTGTTTGTAGGTTCCTTTTGCCCGCTCATCGCTTAATCATGATGATGTGTTTATCTTGGACACCAAGGAAAAGATCTATCAGTTCAACGGTGCGAACTCAAACATCCAGGAGAGAGCCAAAGCTTTGGAAGTTGTTCAGTATTTGAAAGACAAGTATCATGAAGGAACTTGCGATGTTGCTATTGTTGGTAAGCATCCTCTTCCTCAGTTTTTGGGTGTGTTATGGTGGAAACTTATGTATCTCCTTGTGTAACAGATGATGGAAAATTAGACACAGAATCAGATTCTGGTGAGTTTTGGGTCCTCTTTGGTGGATTTGCTCCAATTGGAAGGAAAGTTGCTAATGATGAAGATGTTATCCCGGAATCAACTCCACCTAAGCTTTATTGGTATACTCATCTTCCCTTTAATCATACTCTGGTGGCCTGTTAGTTTCCAATATATTCTTCCTTAGTATTATTATATGATATGTTGTTACTCTTTTGTTTAGCATCACTGATGGTCAGATGGAGCCTATAGAGGGTGATCTATCCAAATCTATGCTGGATAACACTAAATGCTACCTCTTGGACTGTGGTGCTGAGGTGTTTGTCTGGGTTGGTCGTGTAACTCAAGTGGATGAGAGGAAAGCTGCTAATCAATCTGCTCAGGTAAAAAAAAAAGTGGAAACCTTCTAAAAGGCTCTATCATCAATCATGTGTTCTGACTTTTTTTACCTTTTGTTTCCAGGAGTTTCTTGCTAGTGAAAACAGGCCAAAGGCAACACGAGTCACACGTGTTATCCAAGGTTACGAGTCCCACTCTTTCAAGTCTAACTTTGACTCTTGGCCATCAGGCTCTGCTGCCCCTGGTAACGAAGAAGGACGAGGAAAAGTTGCTGGTAAAACACCACTTTGAAACTCTATTTGATAAGTAAAAACATTTAACGGTGTTTTTAGCACTGTCTTACTAATGGCACTGCACCATTTCTCTAGCTATGCTGAAGCAACAAAATGTTGGGCTCAAGGGCATTTCGAAAAGTGCAACGCCAGTGAATGAGGATGTCCCACCTCTGCTTGAAGCTGGTGGAAAGTTGGAGGTCTGTTTGTCTGTTTTGACTTGTTACCTACGCTTTTGCTATGAATTTTATCCATTTTAATGTATATATCGTTATGCTTATGTATTAGGTTTGGCTTGTTGATGGTAAAGCCAAGAGTCCTTTACCTAAAGAAGATATTGGCAAGCTCTATTCTGGGGACTGTTATTTGGTCCTCTACACTTATCATGCTGGAGATAGGAAAGAAGACTATTTCTTGTGCTGTTGGTTTGGAAAGAGCAGCGCCCAGGTAACTTTAGTGTTACGGCAAAAGTATACAAAGATGCTTCTATATGTTGGTTAATTTGGCATGTCTAAGTTTCTTCCTGATGTTACTAGTTGTACTGTTAGTGTTAGCTCAGCTCTATGAACATAATGTTTTTATCCAGGAGGACCAAGATACAGCACTTAGACTAGCGAATGCAATGTCAAACTCGTTAAAGGGAAGACCTGTGCAGGTACAAAATTTTCTTCTTGTTGAAAGCAAAATGAATGGTACTAGAAAGATGGATAAGTGATGGGGTCTTCTTGCAGGGCCGTATATACGAGGGTAAAGAGCCTCCACAGTTTGTTGCCCTTTTCCAACCTATGGTGATCCTAAAGGTATTTGTATGACGATGAAACTGAACTTGGTTGCAAGAGAAAGCACAGTGATTTATTAATATGGTTTAAATGGGATTTTAAGGGTGGTTTGAGCTCTGGGTACAAAAGCAACGTGGAGGAGAAAGGTTCACCAGATGAAACATACATACCAGAATCAATTTCACTAATTCAAGTATCTGGAACTGGAGTTCACAATAACAAGGCGCTGCAAGTTGAACCGGTACTTGACTACCTTAGGTTTTGGTTTTCTTATTTGTGAATAAGTGTGTGTGTTATTTGGTCAGAGCTTTGTATCAATGGATGATTTATTGTTTTAACTCGTATTTGTTTTTGTGGTACTTCCTTTAGGTGGCAACATCTTTGAACTCTTATGAGTGCTTCCTACTGCAATCTGGTACTTCTATGTTCCTTTGGCATGGAAATCAAAGTGCGCATGAACTGCTAGAACTGGCTGCTAAAGTTGCTGAATTCTTGAAGGTTAGTTTCGGATGGAACCCATAATAGTAAATGTTCTTTTGATATACTTTAATCATCTTCTGTTTTTTTTTGCTATGTCAGCCTGGGGTTACACTCAAGCATGCCAAAGAAGGAACAGAGAGCTCAACCTTTTGGTTTGCACTTGGAGGAAAGCAGAACTTCACCAGCAAGAAAGCTTCACCTGAGACTGTCAGGGATCCTCACTTATTCTCATTTTCTTTCAACAGAGGTGAATATATAACAATAGGATGATCATAACTGTGATTCTTTACTCTTATATATATACTTTTCCGCATTTATCTGTATTCTAACTGTATCATTTATCTTTCAAACGTGTCTGCCTGCAGGAAAGTTTCAGGTGAGATATTGGTGAAATCACACAACTTTCTTGATTCGAGATGCTGTTTTGTATTGTTTTATTTAACAATATGCTCTGCAACAGGTTGAAGAGATCTACAACTTTGGGCAAGATGACCTATTGACTGAGGATAAATATTTGCTTGACACTCATGCTGAAGTTTTTGTCTGGGTTGGTCAATGTGTGGACCCCAAGGAAAAGCAAACTGTGTTTGAGATTGGCCAAGTAAATTCTATTTCCTAATCAACTTTGCTTCTCCCTCTCTTTTTTTTTTCTCCTACTGTTTGCTCAATGAGACATTTTCTTTGCAGAAATACATAGATCGTGCTGGATCCTTGGAAGGCTTGTCTCCTAAAGTTCCACTTTACAAAATCAATGAAGGGAACGAACCATGCTTCTTTACCACTTACTTTTCTTGGGATCACACTAAAGCTATTGTAAGTTTAGCTTATCTTTTTCTCAGTGGCTGGCATGAAAAATGTATCTGCTTTCTGTGAAATGCTAGCTAGAGATTTAGTTGTTGAATGGAGATTTGGAAAACGAGTATGTTACAACGTACGTAAATGATGATTGTGGTTTTAGCAACTTAATACAAAATTGATGATTTAGTTAGATGGAAGTATTTGATTGTCTGAAAAGGCCTAGGAAGCTCTGCAACTACAGTTTCTCTTCTTTTTCCCTTATATTTACGAATCTTCAATGTTATAAACATGTGAAATAGGTGCAAGGAAACTCATTCCAGAAAAAAGCAGCCTTGTTATTTGGCACTCACCACGTTGTGGAGGTACTAGACCTGTGCTTTCTCTGTTTCTCTTGACTTCTGTCCTTGTAATGGTTCATGATATTTTTCATTCTTGTGCCCATGCAGGATAAGTCTAGCGGCGGTGGACCAAGGCAAAGGGCTGAAGCACTAGCTGCTCTAAATTCTGCCTTTAATTCTTCTACTAGCAGACCTGCCTATTCGGTAGATATTTATCTAAACACGAATCCAATGCTTCTATATTCTTTTTGAGAAATGACTGAGGATATTGCATAATTATGAAAACTTTGATCAAGAATAATAATTTTGAGTCTTGTACAACTAAATCTAGACAATGACTTGTAAATTTGTTGCGGTCTAGACTAAGCTACTTGAACACATTAATATGGTTCAGAAAGTAACCATAAGAATGTTTATCAAGTCGCATATGATTCTTTGATTAGTGAACTTAGATAGTCATCCATTTTAACTGCAGAGCCAGGACAGATCAAGCGAAAGTCAAGAGGGTCCAAGACAAAGAGCTGAAGCTTTAGCCGCCTTGACATCTGCTTTTAGTTCTTCTTCATCATCGACTAAAGCGCCTCCACCACCAAGGTCAGCGGGGACGAGTCAGGCTTCACAGAGAGCAGCAGCAGTGGCAGCACTCTCTCAAGTTCTCGTTGCTGAGAATAAGAAAACACCTGATACCTCTCCCACAAGAAGATCTACTAGCTCCAACCCAGCAGATGACTCCCTTCCAAGTAAGTTTCTATCCTTTTTTGCACTTTTTAAAAATTTACATAACAAAATTGACTATATCTATCACCCTCCACAGCTGAAGCCAAAGATGATCAAGCAGATGCTTCTGAAGAAGAGGAGGTTCCACCTGCAGTAGAGGAGCCTGAAGTGAAACAGGAGGAAACAGAAGAGCAAGATGAATCTGTGATAGAACCAAGTGATGCAACTTTCACCTATGAACAGCTGAAAGCCAATTCTGAGAACGCAGTGACTGGAATTGATTACAAACGCAGAGAGGTGAGTTGGTTATAGTTTAGTGTTAGGAGCTGAATCACTCTCCTTATCACCTAATTTACTGTTTTTTTTTTATTGTTGTGATCAATTTACAAGGCTTATTTATCTGAGGAAGAGTTCCAGAGTGTGTTTGGGATGGAGAAAGAGGCATTCAACAACTTACCTCGTTGGAAGCAAGATCTGCTTAAGAAGAAATTCGACTTGTTCTAGAACACTCCAACACCAATGGAAACACATATCATACAACACTCCAACACCAATGGAAACACATATCATACATCCTCATTTTATTCTAAAGGCACTAGATATGGTCAGTCAATTTGTTGTTGGTTTGAAGACTTCTTATTTTTGGTTCATCTTCAATTTTATACTTTTTTCTCATGGGTTGGTTTGGGTTTGATTCTTATTATTTTCTTACAGCACAATCAGATGTCAAGTAATGATGATCATAGTTTGTAATGGTTGTTTTTACCCGAGACAGATTTGTGGTTGTGGGTTAATTTTTTTTTTTTTGATTTGGATCTTCCATTGTTGTGATTATTTAAGAACCTGCCTGTTTATGCAATCAGATGCTTTATTGCAAGTTGATATTTATGAGTGGTTTGGTAAGGTTTGTATATCAGTCTTGTGACTTTGACTGTGTAGACATGGTTCAGTTCATGTGTTCCTTAGTACTACAGCCACTATAACTAGTTCTTTATACCAGAAAAATCTAAAGAACCCTTTTTCCTTTAGATTCATGGTTCACTTTACTTGATATATTTCTCACTCTAGCTATCTTCGATCATCTCAAACTAGGAAAAAGATTTTGCAGACCTTGAACCTCGAATGTTACAGCATAATCAGCTTATTCACTTTTAAGGGACTCAAGTTAATCATCATATGTGGTTTCTACAACAGTGATCAATGTTTCCATGAGTCAAAGCCTATAAATATCTCCATTGTTATATCGGTGAAATTGAAATGAAATACTGTGGTGACTAATGTTGAGATTTTCAAACTCTTACAAGGCAAGAAGCTTCATTGAAGATCAGTGCCATGTCAAGCTTCTAGACTTCTCTCTTGACTACATTTTGGAAACATTCTGACCCTTCTCGCTCTGGCAAATCCAAAAACAATTAGATTGGGGTTTAGGGTTGGGTGAGATGAATTTGAATAATAAAGTTACATAAGCTAAGTTAGTTTGGTGTCTCTAACGTAAGAATCACATTTCATTTTCTTTTGCTGGTAATCCCCATAGAATCACTGAGAAAACAAAGGATGAGTAAACCTCATAGACACGAAGGCACATTGTAAGTTCCATTGTATAGATTTATATGATGTTTGTAAACTTATGTTGTCTTCTTCTCTATCAGTATAATAACATTCAACCAGTCATTTTGAAATTTTGAACTATGATTTATATAATGGAGAATATTCGATGTGTAAAATAACATTACATCAGTTACAAAAAAAATAAAAATAAATAACATTACATTTCAACGGTAGAAAATATGAAGAATCAAATATGTTAGAAAAAAAAAACATCTAACATTGTTTTTGAGCGTACCCATAGATAGAATATTTCCTTGAACGAGGCTAATGTTGGGAAACAACCCCGCATTACAATATGTCAGTACACAGAAGAAACCGATCACGTACACGTGGAATACCATTATTACGTCAGCATCGACGACAAAAGAAAGAAAAAAACATATTCTACAAAATGACGAAAACACCCTCGTCCCCGTTCATAGCCGTTACGTTTGTTATCCAAAATCGGGACCGTAATGGTAAATCTCAAGTCCGTAATTTATATTTTATTACCGTTGTTATTACCATTAGAAGCCATCACTTTCTTCCTTCTCTCACTCGCATTGTTTCTCTCTCTCTCTGATTCTACAGTAACGAGCTCGGTTTCAAGCTTGCACACAGTGCGTCTTTGGTTTTCTCTTTCCTAGGGTTTGTGTTTTGGTTCTGATCATGGCGTCGATGTCGTCGCCGGATCAGGGGCCTAAGACAGAGGCGGGAGGAGGAGGAGAGAGCTCGGAGAATGTGTCGGCGAGTGATCAGATGTTGCTGTATAGAAGTTTTAAGAAGGCGAAGAAGGAGAGAGGATGCACAGCTAAGGAGCGTATCAGTAAAATGCCGCCCTGCACAGCTGGCAAAAGGAGTTCTATTTACCGTGGAGTCACCAGGTGCTGTGATTGTGTGTCTGAATTGATGTTTATGATCCTGATGAGATGGTGGAATTTTATTTTGAAGCTTAGGATATAAGTGAACATGTCACTGTTGTTTGGTTCATGTTTGGTGTGTGGAGCTGAGTTCTCTGGATTAATCGGGTCAATTGTTCTGACAGTTATTCACCTATATTACCGATCATGTTCCATTGAGACAAGAGTTGAATGCAGTGTCTTACATAGCCAGTAGGAGATGCTGATGCGTATTGTTTCTTAAATTGTGTTTTTGTTTTGAGTACAGACATAGATGGACAGGTCGGTACGAAGCTCACCTTTGGGACAAGAGTACTTGGAACCAAAACCAGAACAAGAAGGGCAAACAAGGTTTCTCTCTTTTTCCTCCCCACTTGGGACCAAATATCTCTCTACATCCGAAAAAAAAAGAAGCTGATCTCTTTTCTTGTTTCCTCAAATATTTTCACCCTTGATGCAAATTTCGGCGCACCAGTTTATCTAGGTAAGCTATATGAGCTTTAAAGGTATGGATTGTGTTTTAAGTTTGGATTAAAAAAAACCCTACTTATATTCTTGGGCAGGAGCATATGATGATGAAGAGGCTGCTGCTAGAGCCTACGACCTTGCTGCCTTGAAATACTGGGGACCTGGAACACTTATCAATTTTCCGGTGAGGTTGCTATGGTTTAAGCTATTCAGCCGTAATAGTTAGCTGTACTGATCAATTTATAGGGCATAAGTGGAAAAGAAGGATGATTACAGATGTTTAAGGCTTACCCTCAGTTGTTTTCATTGGTTTTATATACATGTGTGCACTTTATGTATTTTTCATCCTCGTAGGTGACTGATTACTCTAGGGATTTAGAAGAAATGCAAAGTCTCTCAAGGGAAGAATACCTTGCAACTCTACGTAGGTGCGTATGTATTTTTTATAAGTACCTTTTTTTCCCACTTTAGGAACTATTTATTATTATTACTGATACTTTTTAGATATACATTTGGCAGAAAAAGCAGCGGTTTCTCAAGGGGAATAGCCAAATATCGTGGCCTTCAAAGGTAAAACTTCAACTTTTTAGGCCCCTGTTTCTCTAAATTGTCTGTAGAATAATTGAGTCAAGAGTGATTATCTCTGTGTATTTCATATGGATCATCACAGTTTGATTGGTCGACACATGGTAGACTATCCCTTGCTAGTTTCATAAGAAGTGTTTAATATGAGGGATATGGACAAGCTATCTTCAAAGTTGTTGAACCTGCTGTGTTTTGATTGTAACACTCTTTAATTTTTTTTTTAAAACCTTTCTTTGTGATAAGTAGCATTCATACCTGACTCATTTCTGCTGTTTTTTCGAACTATTCTGCATTCTTGACCAGCCGATGGGAAGCATCAGCCAGTCGGATGCCTGGACCTGAATACTTCAGTAACCTTCATTACGGTGAGTTTCTAATTACATTTTCACCATCTTTGAAGATGTAAGACTTAATTCTCGTTGAACAACAGGTGATGAACGAGGAGCAGAAGGTGACTTTCTTGGCAGCTTTTGTCTGGAAAGAAAGATTGATCTAACGGGATACATAAAGTGGTGGGGAGTCAACAAACCCGGTCAACCAGAATCTTCATCAAAGGCATCAGAGGATGCAAAGGTAGAAGATGCAGGTACTGAGCTTAAGACACTGGAACACGCTTCCCAGGCAACAGAGCCATACAAAGCACCAAACTTTGGCGTTCATCATGGCACTCAGAGGAAAGGAAAACAAATAACATCGCCGTCCTCCACCTCTTCTGCTTTAAGCATTTTGTCTGCGTCACCTGCTTACAAGAGTCTGGAGGAGAAAGTGATGAAGATCCAAGAAAGTAGCAGCACTAGAGAAAACGATGAGAATGCAAACCGTAACATCAATAGTATTGAGAAGAGTCACGGTAAGGAAATAGAGAAACCACCGGTCGTGAGTCATGGAGTTTCTCTAGGCAGTGGTGGTGGTGTTGCTCCTGCTGCTGCTGCTTTGTCTCTTCAGAAAAGCATGTACCCACTTGCGTCTCTCTTAACTGCTCCACTGCTCAGCAATTACAATACATTGGATCCCCTTGGAGAGCCTATTCTCTGGACACCGTTCCTTCACCCAGGATCTTCTCATACTTTAGAGGTGCGTATTCATTAATCTATCTTCCTACAGAGGCAAGATTATTTATCTGATGGAAACCAGAGACTTCAATGGTTTACTACAACATATCAAACATAAGTTATACTATTGTCTCTCTTTCTGCATAGGTGACAAAGACAGAGACAAGTTGTTCCACATACAGTTACCTCCCACAAGAGAAGTGAGCCGTTCCCCTTTAGACTGTTTGTGAAAATGATCTGAAGCAGGAATGTACAGGTTTTTGTCAGTGTTTTATGTGTATTTTCAGTGTGGAATATATATAGAATCATTATACTTAAATGTAAAACATGCAAAATTTATGATTATACAGTAGTATAAAGGTTTGCTCTTAAAACTTGTGCACAAGGTTAACATGATTGTCACCGGTCTAAATGTTGACAAACATAACCTTCATATTGTTTGACTTAATCTTTGCACTTTTGATCAAAGAAAAAAAAAACTTAATCTTTGCACAAGACTCATTTTGTTTAATACAACTAACTGAATCTCACTACCCAAACAAGGGCTAGTATATAACAGTTCCGATTGCAAAAGAAAGTTTCATGGTGAAAGATGCATGCACATAGGCCATCTATGACTTCATGGTAATCATTTTCTCTCATTGCGTTACTCATCCATTAAGGTGAAAACTGTGCTTAGACATCCCAACTCAGCCATTATGGCAAAATTACTATCACTATGGACACCAATGTTAATTAGGAGAGGCAAATTTAGAATAAGCTTAAAGAAGAGCTTACACTGTTCTCCTAACTAAAAGACTTGGTTCCATAGAGAGTTCTTGATGGTCCCTTTACCAGAATCCATAGGCTTTTGTAGCCAAAACACTCAACTTTCTTGTGACACCCCGATTTACATAATAAAATGTTACGATAAATAAATAGTTCTGATACCAAAATGTGACACCCGTCACTTTCGAAATATAATAAATAGATTAAAGCGGAAATAAAATAATAATACAACTCAAATAATAATAATAATTTCCACCATAATATAAAAGTCAATACGATAGCATAACGCCAAAAGGCCCGATAACGATAACATCCGAAATATAAAATACGACATAAACCGAAAGTCTGAAATAGGAATAACATAAACGATAAAAGTCCAAAGGCCTAAAGACCCGATAAAGATAAAAGCGGTAAAAGCGATAGAAGCCCAAAAGCCCAATAGCACCGGTCCGATAATCACTCCTGCTC
>NC_027750.1:13938062-13961445 GCF_000695525.1 Brassica oleracea var. oleracea | reverse complement strand
AGACGGATCATGTTTCGAAACTAAACTTTCCATAATGGTAGTACTAAACTAGCTCGGGATTTAACGGAATAGCCCTCACCTTAGCAATGAAGAGAAGTGGTATATATGACCTCCAGCTGCTCAAATGGACTCCAAATCTGAAATCAGATCGAAATTTCGAGTCAGAACGCCTTTCGAACGGTTTAAAACGGGTATTTACGGAAAAGTCAACTCGTTGGTCAAAGTCAACCCGGTCAAGCTTTGACCAGAAATCGATTTGACTAAACCGACCGGTTTACCCTAACCGAAACGAAATCAATTTAAACCGGTCAAACCAGTGGTTAACCGAGTCAACCGAGTTGACTCACTGAGTTGACTCGGACGAGTTGACCGAGTCACCGGCGAGTTACCGGCGACGGTCAACGGCGGCGACGGCGGATATTCCGGCGGCGGGGGACGGTGGTCCGGCGGTGGCGACGTTTTCCGGCGGCGGCGCGTGTACCTCACGCGCGCAGAGGCGAAACTTCCAGAGGCGCGTGCGGCTTCGTCCGGACTCCGATTGAGGCGTTTTTGGTGGCCACGGATTCGTCTCGACGAGAGGAACACGATGGTAGTCTTGGATTCACGAGATTCATCACGGTTAGAAAGTTATGGTCGATTTACTAAAACGGCCGAAACTTAACTCAAAAACATGGCGGTTTTCGATTACCTTTGGTTGCGGATGATGGTGGTGACGAGCTTGACGACGTCCTGGCGTGTGGTGGCTCTGGCGACGAGCTCAGGTGAGCTTTCTCTCTTCTTCTTCTTCTTCTTCTCTCTCTCTCTCTCTATCTATCTCTCTCTCTCTCTCTATCTCTCTCTCTCTCTTTCTTAAGTTTTATAGAAGTTGGAGATGGTGGGGAAGAAGGTGGAGATGGTGGAAGAGAAGGTGGAAGTGGTGGGGTTGGAGAAAGAAGTGGAGATGGTGGGAGTGGTGGGTCATTACATTTCTACAGTGCTGTCTTGCTAACAATTGTTTCATTCTTTTCCAAATATTTTAAACCACCCTTGTAAGCAACATCGATTCTGAGTTTGAAAATCAATAAAGTTTATAGTTGGAGAAACATAATAGTAATTCAAAAACACCAACATGTGAAGGCTTCAACTTGCGTTATCTGACTAATCTGAACCAATGTTCCAAGTTCGAAAAAAAGAAACCTAAATGTTATACTAATGAAAAGAAATAACGGTCAATTTGGTTGGAGAGAATAATATTCCATGGCGGCTGGCTTTGATTGGCAAAACATCGACGACGGTATTACTATTAGCCGTCAAACTTTAGGAACGTCGCTCGTTTTTCATTCTTGTACGTAATCATCAAAGTGGCAGCTGGGTCAAGCAATGTGACTCTAAACCAGTTAGGAAACTCCACGTGTACAAAATGGCTTTCACGGTGGAGCCCGCCCCCTACTTGGCATGGACGCAAAGGCTTAGGTGGGTCAACGTCATGGAGAGTCATATTTAGTTGCTTAAAAATAATCACAGTCTTCTTAATACGACATTAATATACTCGTCTCTTTTAATAACGTTTATACTAATATTTATGTAGGACTCCAGAACTGTATATTATTAGTAACTGTTTTTTTTAAAAAGAATATTTTTGTAGACCACTTGTGCTAGTTATCCTCATCCAGTTGCTTAATTTTTTTTTTTTTTAATATTAGGAAGATAAAGAGATTTAAAAATATTTAATTGAAAAATAGTATGAGTAAATTGCAAGAGGAAAAAAGAAAAAGAGGAAGCACAAATGTCAGTGAGGTGATCCCCCAGGTCCTAGCCACCTCTCTCTTTTCATCGTTTTCTTTTCCCAGAAAAAAAAAAAAAGTATGCTTTCTTCTTCTTGATGCGAGCGAAGGTTTTCCCCTTTCTTATCGATCGGAATCTCTCTAGGGTTTCTTCTGATTAACTGAAAAAGTGTGAACCTTTGGTGGTCGTCGAACGAAATGGGAACATGGAGGAGGCAGCTAAAGGCTATGCTCCGCAAGAATTGGCTCCTCAAAACTCGCCATCCCTTCGTTACTGCTGCCGAGGTCTCTCTCTCTCAACACTCTTCATGCATATTCACTGATCGTTCTGCTTCTCGTTGTTTTCTGAATTGAATTTTGAATTTTTCGATATTGGGTCTATGATGATCGAAACAGTGTGAGTTTTGTTCTAAAAGTTTCTCTCTTTTTTGTTGTTGTTGTTGTTGTTGCAGATTTTGCTTCCGACTGTTGTAATGTTGTTGTTGATTGCCGTGAGGACACGCGTTGACACCACAATTCACCCCGCTCGCTCGTAAGATTAACAACACTACGGTCCTGCCTTGTAAGCTCGTTACTGTAATCGGATTGTGATTTTGTTGATTTGATTGTTGCAGGAATATAGAGAAAGATACGGTGGTCCAAGTCGGCGAAGGTATCTCTCCCAGTTTCCCTCAAGTTTTGGAGCTTTTGATTGCTGATGGGGAGTATTTAGCTTTTGCACCTGACACCGATGAAACAAATAACATGATCGACATTCTCTCTCTAAAGTTTCCTGATCTGCGGGTAACATAGCTTCTTGTATTGACCTTTGAGCTCTGTTTACTCTTTATATGTCACATGCTTTATTTGACTTTTTTTGTTTGCAGCTGGTTACTAGAATTTTTAAAGATGACATTGAGCTTGAAACCTATATAACCTCTGCGCATTATGCTGTCTGCAGCGATGTGAGGTATGTTTTGTTCTTTGTTCGAGCTGCTAAGAAAGCAATTTCATCCCTGGCTCTTTGTCCCCTTCAGACATTTTTGTATATGTCTTCCGAATGTCTCTCTGTTTGGTCACTGGATTGGTTGGCATTTTTTGAATTATGGTAGTATCTCTTACAGTTACTCGTTACCATATGCTACAACTTTGACGATTGTACTGATTAGACAAGACTAGTGTCTTTCCTCTGTTGGACTATGATGGTAAAAGGGACTTCGCTTTTGTAGTCTTGGATAGTGCAGCATTCAGTTCATAATATTATGTATCGGCACGCGCCAATTGTGTATGCATTTTGTCTTGACGAGTAGCATAGTCTTATAGTTATAGCTGTTGGTGGTTATCATGATCTTAAACTAGCTGTCTATGCTTTTCTTTCTTTTATGCTGAGCTGATTAAGCCTCGTTATGCTTGCTTAGGAACTGTTCGAATCCAAAACTAAACGGAGCAGTGGTTTTCCATGAACAAGGACCTCATGTATATGATTATAGCATCCGCTTGAACCACACATGGGCGTTGGCAGGATTCCCTAATGTCAAGTCGATCATGGACACAAATGGACCTTATATCAATGATCTGGAAATGGGGATTAATACCATACCGACAATGCAATACAGCTTCAGCGGATTCTTGACTGTATGGCCATTTACTCTCTTTTTTTTTTTCTTTGGAAGCTCGTCAAATTTGCGTTCTTGGGTTTGATTTGTTGTGTACCCTTTTACAGCTTCAACAGGTGGTAGACTCTTTCATTATATTTGCCTCTCAGCAAAACATAGACTTGCCATCATCACATGCATCTCTTGGTTCAGCGTTATCCCTTGAGATGCCATGGACTATGTTTAGCCCGTCAAAGATAAGAATGGTTCCATTTCCAACCCGCGAATACACTGATGATGAGTTCCAATCTATTGTCAAAAGCGTAATGGGCTTGTTGTATGTATCACCGCTCTTTGTTCATATATGTATGGTATTTGAGTATTTGTATGATTCGAATGATTGTATACTTGTTGAGCAGGTACCTTCTGGGATTTCTGTTTCCAATCTCCCGGCTTATCAGCTACTCTGTCTTTGAGAAGGTTGTTTCGGGTTCTATACTTTGCGTATTCTTAAGAACAGAGCTGATATGCGTTGCTGCTTTTCCACCAAAAGTTGTTTTCTATCATTATTAACTTGAGATTTTTTCTGAGCTTGCAGGAGCAGAAAATAAGAGAAGGACTTTACATGATGGGCTTGAAAGATGAGATTTTCCATTTGTCGTGGTTTATCACATATGCATTGCAGGCAGGTTTCCTGGCTTGATTTTTGATTAGTGAACTTTTGTTTGCCTCTTCTCTTGGCTACGATCAAACCACAAGTTCGAGTTCATTAGCGTTTTCTGTTGTTTTACAATGTTGAATTCAACTGGAAATAGCATACTGATGTTTCATTTCTTTCGATATTATGCAATGATTTTAGTTTGTCGTTTTTTTTGTTTCTTTCCTAACTCGACTCTGTTCTGCAGTTCGCATTGTGCGCTGGGATTATTACAGCTTGTACGATGGGAAGTATCTTTAAGTATAGTGATAAGACATTAGTCTTCACATACTTCTTTTTGTTTGGGGTCAGCGCAATAATGCTCTCATTTCTAATATCAACATTTTTCACTCGAGCTAAGACAGCTGTCGCAGTTGGGACCTTGGCCTTTCTCGGAGCCTTCTTCCCTTATTACACTGTTAACGATGAATCTGTGTCCATGTATGTTTATCCTCTTTTTTGGTGATGGCTTTTTTATGGATAAGGAAAAATTATGCTCGTCTTGGCCACAAAGATTTGGTCTAGAATACATTAATGTAAAACTTACTGTTGGACTTGTAGGGTATTGAAAGTTGTTGCTTCTTTGCTTTCACCTACTGCATTTGCTCTTGGGTCAATCAACTTTGCTGATTACGAGCGTGCACATGTTGGACTTCGTTGGAGCAATATATGGCTGGTAAGTAGATATTTCTGTGGCTACATTCCATGGTTGATTTTCCTTGTGTTCTTTACTTTTTTTTTTCTGGTCAATCTTCATGTAGGCATCGTCTGGAGTAAGTTTTTTTGTCTGCCTCTTGATGATGCTGCTCGACTCTATTCTGTACTGCGCTATTGGCCTTTATCTGGACAAGGTACCTTCTTTTGCTACTCGTCTTTGTTTACTGTATGTCTTGTAAACAGATTTCTGCTTCTAGTGTCTCGGTTATTGCATACTACTATTTAGTACTGACTTTATTTTTAAAGCTTTGTCATGATCAATTTTGTGAACTGCTTTGTTGTTCTTGCCATTGTTGCTTGGTAGAAAAGTTGTAACTAGGACATTTCTCTTTCCTCTTTGTCTGTTGTAACTTATATCCTGCATCCTTGGGCTTAATCGAAGATTTGATTTCCTCAGGTCCTTCCCAGGGAAAATGGTGTACGGTACCCATGGAATTTTATCTTCAACAAGTGCTTTGGGAGGAAGAAAAACAACCAATATTGCATTCCAGGTCTCAACACTAATATAGAGGGTACTCAGGGAGAGCCTTTTGATCCTGTTATTGAATCAATAAGCCTGGAAATGAGGCAACAAGAGCTTGATGGGAGGTATAATCATATCCCATCTGATGAAACAAAAAATCCTGTTTTCAAAGATGGACGTTGGATTCATATTGAATGTTAGCTCTGTAGGTGCATACAAATTAAAAATCTGCATAAGGTGTTTGCTTCAGGAAGGGGGAATTGCTGTGCAGTTAATTCATTGCGACTAACATTGTACGAGAACCAGATACTTTCACTTCTGGGTACGTTTATTCCTATTTATTAGATATTCTCGTCTCCTCTAACCTCGTTAACATTTTCTTGGTAGACTACCATATCCAAATCAAAATGTTTCAGAATTAATAGATTTGAGTTTATTGTTTTGGTTGCTTTCCCTGTTGTGTGGTTGAGCATTTCCATCTGAATCTTCATTTTAGTAAACAAAAATCCAGCTTTTTTCCCGAGCTCTCTTGTGCATGCCAGTGAAGATAATTTGGTCAAGTTTCATTTTATGTATTCGTTGTTTGGAAATTCAACTCTATCATGTTGCAAAAGCTTTCTTATAACACTGATACTCAAAATTTTGATATTATGCTCCCTGGCTGTTTCATCCATCCATATGTTATCGCTGATAATATATGGATGGAAACACTGATATTCAAGTTGAGAATCGATATTGCTAAGCTTGATATATTTTTTTTAAATCTTGCTTCCTTTGCTTGAAGGCCATAATGGGGCTGGTAAAAGCACAACAATATCAATGCTTGTCGGCCTTCTTCCTCCTACTTCTGGAGATGCCCTGATACTGGGAAACAGTATCGTCTCAAATATGGTAAATGTTTTTTCTTATTTTTATTTGAATCTCTAAATCTTTTGCATAACCGAAAAGCTCTGACCTCTAACTAGTTGTAAAATAGGCTTTCTTCTTCTAGTGCTAGAATATAGCGTCACTTGAATACCATCTCTCTGATTTCTTACGATTTAGATTTTTGTGTTATTAATATCTCTTATCTGTAGGATGAAATACGAAAAGAACTAGGTGTTTGCCCTCAGCATGACATCCTCTTTCCGGAACTGACAGTAAGTTCAAAAATCTCTTCTATTTCTTCTGGTCTTATTTTCTTGTGTAGGAAGCAATGCTTACAGTTCGAATTTAACAACATGGTAACACAATCTTTAATTTAGAGGCAATTATCAAAGAAGGAGAACATGGAAGTATGGAAGACAGAAGACTTTCTGTCTTCTGAGTTCTGACTGATTAGATGTGTTTCACACCCGAATATGATATTTTAGGTTCTTTCGTATGGAATAACGTCTGAATGATTTATATCTACTGTAGGTTAGAGAACACTTGGAGATGTTTGCGGTTCTTAAAGGTGTTAAGGAAGATTCCTTAAAGAGCACAGTTACTGATATGGCAGAGGAAGTAAGTATGTAGTGAAATACAAGCTATTGTTTATTTTTCTCTCCAACAAACTACATTCACGCACATTACAGCATATAGATTTCATAGCATCTGGTAGCTAGTTCTGTTATGGTGCGAGCATTAAAACTTCAGACTGCATAAGTTGGAGTTCGTGACATAGTTTTGGAGGACAGTAAATGAATGCCTTGTGTTGTTTGATACTGCCGTTTAGGTATTGGTCACAGCTGTCTGATCTTGGCTATTGATCTTTTTCCAGGTGGGGTTGTCTGATAAAATTAGTACACTAGTGCGGGCACTTTCCGGAGGCATGAAAAGGAAATTATCACTTGGAATCGCATTGATAGGAAACAGTAAGGTGAGAAGGAAAGGCAAAGGCATATTACTTTGCAAGTTTCTCTTGATTAGTTGTCATTGAACATTCTTTATTTTTTCAGGTGATTATTCTCGATGAACCAACCAGTGGAATGGATCCCTACTCAATGCGTCTTACATGGCAGTTGATTAAGAAAATTAAAAAGGGCAGAATAATATTGCTAACAACCCATTCCATGGATGAAGCTGAAGAACTTGGAGATCGGATAGGGATCATGGCTAACGGGTCTCTTAAGTGTTGTGGCAGGTTAAGTGTTTTTAAATACTCTGGCTTTTTCTATTGCCTTGTCCTTTGCTCCGGTTTTTCGATTCAAAAAATTAGGAAGAAGAATGATGCACTTGTTGGAGGCATACTAATAACACAAACTGAACCAAGCATTCACACTTGGGACTGTTTCATTTGAGTTGGTTACTATAAAGTGATATGATTGACGTGAATTTTTCAAATACCGCTCATGACTAGTATAAGGTGTTTCAATTTGGTGTTGTCGGTGGTGAGATATCAGAAATTGAAAACAAGAGGTTCCCAAAATTATCTTATCTTATTAGACAAGCACATGAAAGCAGTTATTTTCTTTTTCTGACCCAATGCATCATTCGTGTTCATCTCCATTAAACATTTAACCAGTGATTTTTGGTGTTTTTCTGACCAAGCAGCTCGATGTTCCTGAAGCATCACTACGGGGTTGGGTACACTCTTACGCTAGTAAAGGTTTGTTTTGTATTCTTTTCATTTCCGATCAATTTTGTTAATGTTTCTACTTAGAATATCAAATTAACTGGGGTCCTTTATGTTTTAGACTTCTCCAGCTGTCTCTGTTGCCGCAAATATAGTTCATCGTCACATTCCATCAGCAACCTGTGTGAGTGAGGTATATTACTTACATTCTCTAAAGAGATTGAGAGCGTCTGGGCTACTAGTAAGTTTCATGATGAAAATGTTTTGCCTTGCTGCATGCTTTGATACTTTGCGGAGTTCCAAGATTCTAGAGTAGAGCATTTTATGATTGAGAATCTATCAAGTGTGACTTAAGTTCTTAAACAATATGGTAGCATGTTAATGGCTGCAGATATTTGCCGTAGAACAACTTGTTACTGCTTTTAGATAAGTTTAAAGCCCATCTCTCGCCTTATCTATATATGTTATGATTTTTCCAGGTGGGAAACGAAATCTCTTTCAAGCTTCCTTTGGCATCCTTGCCTTGCTTTGAAAATATGTTCAGAGAAGTTGAGAGTTGCATGAAGAGTTCTGTTGACAGATCTAGGATTAGTGAGATTGAGGATTCAGATTACCCTGGTATTCAGAGTTATGGTATATCTGTCACAACACTTGAAGAGGTGTTTCTGAGAGTTGCTGGATGTAACTTAGATATCGAGGACAAGCAGGAAGATACATTTGCTTCTCCTGATACCGAGGCTTCTTTGGTGTGCATTGAGTCTGTTCAGAAGAGCACTAGCCAACCCAAATTACTCGCAAGTTGTAATGAGGGCGTTGGAGTTATTATTACTTCAATTGCAAAAGCTTGCAGATTAATCGTTGCTGCGGTTTGGGCTTTCATTGGATTCATTAGCATGCAATGTTGTGGTTGTTCCGTTATCTCAAGGTCAATGTTTTGGCGGCATTGCAAAGCGTTGTTCATAAAAAGAGCAAGATCTGCTTTCAGAGATCGCAAAACAGTGGCGTTCCAGCTCATCATCCCAGCAGTATTCTTACTTTTTGGCCTTCTTTTACTACAGCTCAAGCCACATCCTGATCAGAAATCCATTACGTTGACAACTGCCTATTTTAATCCTCTCCTGAGTGGCAATGGAGGTGGTGGTCCGATTCCTTTTGATCTATCTCAGCCAATTGCCAAAGAGGTATTAACTGAACATAAATAATACTAATCCTGGTAATTCAAAAACCAATTCATTTTACTCTCTTCATAAGAAAACTGATTGCTTGAAATTGTTCTTTTCATTAATAAAATGCATGAGATAGTCTCCATGGCGATCAATCCGTTTCACGTTTTAGTTACTATATTTAAAGTGGTTTTCTTTTATACAGCTGTCAACTTAACCCAAGGTTTCGTTACAAGTAGTAGATCAAACAGTAGTTCTGTTACACATTCACTTGTTAAATTTGATGCTTGCACGGTGTTGGTCACAGTGCAGTATGGCTGAGTCACATATTACCAAAAATTTGTTGTGTTCAATGTTGTTTCTCCGTATGCATTCAGGTTGCAGAATATATTGAAGGAGGCTGGATTCAGCCCTTGAGGAATAGTTCATATAAGTTTCCTAATCCAAAAGAGGCATTGGCTGATGCAATTGATGCAGCAGGTCCCACGTTGGGCCCCACTCTACTTTCCATGAGCGAATTTCTGATGTCTAGTTTTGATCAGTCATACGAGTCAAGGTATGTATAGGTCACAGCAGATTCATGCGTTGATATTCTCTATGTGAAAGTTAAGCTTAATAATTCATGTGCTTTAGATAATTGCTGCCTTCTAGTTTTCTGTTCTCCCTTGTTTGGTGACCATGTTACAGTGTACTGACTTGGCTAAATGCTACCCGTGGGTGTCTTCTTTAGGTATGGGGCAGTTTTAATGGATAGTCAGCATCCAGATGGGAGTGTAGGATATACCGTGTTACACAACAGTACTTGCCAGCATGCTGGTCCTATCTACATCAATGTTATGCATTCTGCCCTTCTCCGACTTGCTAGTGGTAACAAGAATATGACAATTCAAACTCGAAACCATCCTTTGCCTCCAACAAAAAGTCAGCGCTTACAGCGTCATGTATGTCTTTCTATTAGTAGTAGTTCCAACTTTTTGTGGTATCAATTTTATTATTTTATTGAACCTCATGTTCAGTTTGAGCGATAAGTTAAAAGTTATTGGGATCCTTCCAAGTAATGTCAGACACTAGGATTCAAAAATTAAAACAATGTAAAAGTCTGTAGCAGGAGGAGTAGCTTTGATCTTCTTTTCTTTTCTGTGCAGGATTTGGATGCCTTTTCAGCTGCAATTATTGTAAGCATTGCATTTTCATTCATCCCGGCCTCCTTTGCAGTTCCAATTGTTAAGGTATGTATGTAACCTCACCTTAGTTTTGGCAGAAGGTTTTTTGGTTTAATGCTATCTTTCTTCTCCTTTTCAAGTATTTTGCTCTGAAATATGTTATCTTTTCAGGAGCGAGAGGTGAAAGCGAAGCACCAACAGCTTATTAGTGGGGTAAACTTTTCTCTTGACGATTCTGTAATACCAAAACATGCAGAGCGTCAGTCACATAATATTGGCCTTACGATTTTCACGGCTTGCAGGTTTCTGTTCTTTCATATTGGTTGTCAACGTACGTATGGGATTTCGTCAGTTTCTTATTTCCGTCAACATTTGCAATAATACTCTTCTACGCTTTTGGTAAGTTAGTCTTTCATTTCCATTTTGCATCTGAACGTCCCTTTCACTGTACTTTGGTAGTATTTTACTGAAAAGGTTGATTTCTTTCCTTAGGTCTGGAGCAGTTTATCGGAATAGGTCGGTTTTTGCCGACTGTCCTGATGCTCCTGGAGTATGGCTTGGCAATTGCATCATCAACGTATTGTCTTACATTTTTCTTCACCGAGCATAGCATGGCTCAGGTAACTTAAACTTCTCTTTGCTTGTTATCGCTATTATTTTTTTGTTTCTCTCTCTGTAGCTATTTCATATTTTGACTGATGGATGGATGTCTTTGCTGTAATCGCAGAATGTTATTCTTATGGTTCACTTCTTCTCTGGTCTTATCTTAATGGTTATCTCATTTGTCATGGGCCTTATTCCAGCTACAGTTAATGCAAACTCATATCTAAAGGTGTGGGTTCTTCTGATTTCCTGATCTTTGTGAGCCTTGAAAAGCAGACTACGAACTGATCCTTATTCATTATGCTTTTACAGACCTTCTTTAGACTATCACCAGGATTTTGCTTCTCTGATGGATTGGCTTCTTTAGCTCTTCTAAGGCAGGGGATGAAAGACAAATCCAGTCATGGGGTGTTTGATTGGAATGTCACTGGAGCTTCCATCTCATACCTAGCTTTGGAGGTTAGATTTTCCCTTTTATTCAACTTGTTTACATCATTAAGTATCAATAATTTCATTTATTTTGAAATGTAAAAGGTCGAATATTGTAGTTGCTTTTATGTTGCTTGTTATTTTTTCATTATATACACCAAAATATAGTGAATTTATATCATTGAGGTATTTCTTATCTGACTGGACGTATATTTGGCAGAGTATATTCTACTTCCTTTTGACGCTTGGTCTTGAGGTCTTGCCTGTTCAAAAAGTGATGTCTTTCTCGATTGGGGAGTGGTGGCAGAATTTTAAAGGTTTCAAGCAAGGTGCTGGTTCTAGTTCTACAGAGCCGCTTCTCAAGGATTCGACTGGAGCCATTTCCGCTGATATGGAGGATGACATAGACGTGCAAGAGGAAAGAGACAGGGTGATTTCAGGGTTGACAGACAACACTATATTCTACTTACAAAACCTGAGGAAGGTATTGTAACCTGCTCTTTCACCAAAGTGTGAATATAGATTCTCCTCTCTTTCTAAGTGTAAAACTATTTCAGGTCTATCCTGGTTCCAATCATCACGTCCCAAAAGTAGCTGTACAGTCTTTGACTTTCTCGGTCCAAGCAGGAGAATGTTTTGGCTTTTTAGGGACAAATGGAGCTGGGAAGACTACTACCTTGTCTATGTTATCTGGTATGTTGTGCTTCTTAGTATTTTCAAACTATTAGCGCAGCTGTTATCTTGAAGTCGTTTAAACGCTAAATAAACAACTGCATAAAATAATATTACTATGTTCACTTCTGTGGGTGTAACAGGCGAAGAAACACCAACCAGTGGAACTGCCTTTGTCTTTGGCAAAGATATAGTAGCGAGTCCCAAAGTTATCCGTCAGCATGTATGTCAAATCATTAACTTTACCAATCTCACTTAGTCAATAGAATGAACATGCAATGTTAAAAAATCTATTTTTGTCTTTCTTGCTCAGATTGGCTACTGCCCCCAGTTTGATGCTTTATTCGACTATCTGACTGTGAAGGAGCACCTTGAACTTTATGCTAGGATCAAAGGAGTGGTTGACTATAGAATTGATAATGTAAGTGGCATTTACTCTGGATTGACGTTTGATGCTTTCTTACACGCCTTGGATGAATTCAAAATTACAACCTAATATACTATTAGGTATTTTAATGTAGACTGGAAGTTGCTAACTGGAGATTGTCAAATGTGTATTATCTAATAACAGGTGGTAATGGAAAAGTTAGTGGAGTTTGACTTGTTGAAACATTCTCACAAGCCATCGTTCACTCTTAGCGGCGGAAACAAGCGCAAACTATCCGTTGCTATTGCAATGATTGGAGATCCTCCCATTGTCATCCTTGATGAACCATCTACAGGTATAAGTCCAACCAAAAGTTTGGTTGACTTGCGTGACCAGTTTTAACTTTGGAGTTACTGACGTGGACTTCCTCTGTGTTCTTTAGCTACTCTGTAAAGTTTTTGGTGTTTCTTGTTCAATGCTTTCAGGTATGGATCCTGTTGCCAAAAGATTCATGTGGGATGTGATATCTCGCCTGTCGACAAGGAGTGGAAAGACAGCGGTTATTCTGACTACTCATAGCATGAATGAAGCTCAAGCGCTTTGCACTAGGATCGGGATCATGGTATCTGTTAAACTCATTTTGTACTCTCTAGGACCATACTCCTTAAATGTATCCACCTCACAGTACCCAAAACCTCAAATTACAGGTTGGAGGCCGCCTGAGATGCATAGGTAGTCCACAACATTTAAAGACGCGCTTCGGAAACCACCTTGAGTTAGAGGTAAACCTTAGTTCCAAGAGTGTTTTGTTACAGTGGTAGGAAGGATCATTTGTCAAGCTTAATGTTGGCTGTTTTACAAATTAGGTCAAACCAAACGAAGTGAGCCATGTGGACTTGGAGAATCTTTGCCAGATGATTCAGCAGTGGATGTTTAACGTTCCTTCTCAGCCTAGAAGTTTGCTTGGTGACCTCGAAGTATGTATCGGTGTCTCTGACTCTATTACTCCTGATACGGCTTCAGCATCAGAAATCAGTTTGTCACCAGATATGATACAAAGCATTGCCAAGTATCTGGGTAATGAGCAGAGAGTGAGTGCTCTAGTGCCTCCCATGCCTGAGGAAGATGTTGGATTCGATGAACAGTTATCAGAACAGCTCTTTCGAGATGGTATGAACACATGTCTCACATAAGTTCCTGTTTCACAACTTCTAACACAAAAATATCTGTTTGTCTGTTTGATGCTGAACAGGTGGTATTCCGTTGCCAATATTTGCCGAGTGGTGGCTTACCAAAGAAAAGTTTTCAGCACTAGATTCTTTCATACAATCTTCGTTTCCAGGTGCAACATTTAAGAGCTGCAATGGATTGATCATTAAATACCAGGTAAAGTGAACACAAAAGCAGTTGGTGCTACTCCACTCTTTGGTCTTGTGCTCAAATCTATACATGGATTATGTTGCAGTTGCCATTTGGAGAAGGAGGATTGTCACTTGCAGATGCCTTTGGACACCTTGAAAGAAACAGGTAAGACATTGACATTTTTATTTTCTTACACTGAAATCACAGTCTTTGTACGTCTTAGGAAATAAATTTTCATTCTTGCTATGGCAGGAATCGGTTGGGAATAGCTGAATACAGCATAAGTCAGTCCACACTTGAGACCATATTCAACCATTTTGCTGCTAACTCATAACCAGTAAAACCATTACTGCGGCTTTTGTATAACCCAAAACACTTCATGAGCACAGCTTAAAGAGAGATCTGATCACTCACCCAAAAAATAGTTGTAAATATGGCACATATATAAAAAACATGAGTTCTTAACGTTCATATATATACACAATGTTGCAATGTACCATGTTTTGAACACTATCAATACTATGTTTTGATCTTTGATCTGGCATGTCTTAAAGAGTATAGCTATGCAAACTGATAAGGATGTGAAGAAGATGGCAAGGCAAATCTATCAAACGATCTCTCTCACTCCAGTTTTACTCCAAACAACTTAAGCCCCTGATCGTCGTCGTCGTCTTCTTCTCCTCTATATCTCTCAACCAACTCCATAAGTTGTTTGCATTTCTTCTTGGTCTTCCCCAGTTCTGAACGCAGGAACTCATTTTCATTCTTCAAGCATTTGTTTTCGTCGAGTAGAGCAGAGTATACAACGGAGGAAGAGCGTTGATCCTGAAGGTGATGATCTTCTAGATTCTCCGTTGTTGTTGTTGGTACAACCTGATGAGACTTGTTATGTGAGTGGGAGTGTGGATAACTCTTCCTTCTTCGGATATTGCACATAAGCTCTCTTTGCCCTTTTCGAAACATCTCATTACCAAACTCCCATCTTGTCGTAGACACTTTCCGAAACCCCTACAATAGTTTGTACCCACTTGTTAATACCATGTACCAAATTTTACGTACGAACTTCACATTTCACATGTGAGAATGCATCATGCAAATATGAAACTCATGTCTCCATGCATTTCTTTGTGTTCCTTTTGACGTTTATGTGTTATATTGTGTATTGTTCTATTTGAAGAATATTCACAAATATTTTAGAGTTTTTGTCAATTATTGTTTAGATACTGCAAATACAAATGCAAACTGGACACGGAACTAAAACTCGTCTGATATTTCTAAATTGTTTAATTAAAAATAGTCAATTCTCTCAAATAACTATTTTAAAGTTTTTGTCACAAAAATAACCCTAAAAAAAGAAAATGACCAAAATAGCACATTTTTATTTTGATTTTTTTTATTTTTATAAATTTGAAACCTTATCCCCGAAACATCATCCCTTAACTCTAAACTATAAGTCCAGATTAGTTAATAAAACTTATTTTGGTCATTTTCTTCATTGAGAGTTATTTTTGTGACAAAAACTTAAAAATGGCCATCGTAGAAAATTTCTCTTAAAAAAATTCATTTTTTTGCAAAAGAATCCCCTACATTATATTTACGAAGTGATTTATGCACATGTCGTCAGTACAATCATTCTCGCTGAAAAAAAGATGACATGACACTTAAAATAGAATACTTCAACACTCCACCTTTGTCATATATTCAATACACCGTACTAGATAGATATCATATTTATGGAATACGATTCACTATTGTAGTTGCTTTTATGTTGCTTGTTATTTTTTCATTATATACACCAAAATATAGTGAATTTATATCATTGAGGTATTTCTTATCTGACTGGACGTATATTTGGCAGAGTATATTCTACTTCCTTTTGACGCTTGGTCTTGAGGTCTTGCCTGTTCAAAAAGTGATGTCTTTCTCGATTGGGGAGTGGTGGCAGAATTTTAAAGGTTTCAAGCAAGGTGCTGGTTCTAGTTCTACAGAGCCGCTTCTCAAGGATTCGACTGGAGCCATTTCCGCTGATATGGAGGATGACATAGACGTGCAAGAGGAAAGAGACAGGGTGATTTCAGGGTTGACAGACAACACTATATTCTACTTACAAAACCTGAGGAAGGTATTGTAACCTGCTCTTTCACCAAAGTGTGAATATAGATTCTCCTCTCTTTCTAAGTGTAAAACTATTTCAGGTCTATCCTGGTTCCAATCATCACGTCCCAAAAGTAGCTGTACAGTCTTTGACTTTCTCGGTCCAAGCAGGAGAATGTTTTGGCTTTTTAGGGACAAATGGAGCTGGGAAGACTACTACCTTGTCTATGTTATCTGGTATGTTGTGCTTCTTAGTATTTTCAAACTATTAGCGCAGCTGTTATCTTGAAGTCGTTTAAACGCTAAATAAACAACTGCATAAAATAATATTACTATGTTCACTTCTGTGGGTGTAACAGGCGAAGAAACACCAACCAGTGGAACTGCCTTTGTCTTTGGCAAAGATATAGTAGCGAGTCCCAAAGTTATCCGTCAGCATGTATGTCAAATCATTAACTTTACCAATCTCACTTAGTCAATAGAATGAACATGCAATGTTAAAAAATCTATTTTTGTCTTTCTTGCTCAGATTGGCTACTGCCCCCAGTTTGATGCTTTATTCGACTATCTGACTGTGAAGGAGCACCTTGAACTTTATGCTAGGATCAAAGGAGTGGTTGACTATAGAATTGATAATGTAAGTGGCATTTACTCTGGATTGACGTTTGATGCTTTCTTACACGCCTTGGATGAATTCAAAATTACAACCTAATATACTATTAGGTATTTTAATGTAGACTGGAAGTTGCTAACTGGAGATTGTCAAATGTGTATTATCTAATAACAGGTGGTAATGGAAAAGTTAGTGGAGTTTGACTTGTTGAAACATTCTCACAAGCCATCGTTCACTCTTAGCGGCGGAAACAAGCGCAAACTATCCGTTGCTATTGCAATGATTGGAGATCCTCCCATTGTCATCCTTGATGAACCATCTACAGGTATAAGTCCAACCAAAAGTTTGGTTGACTTGCGTGACCAGTTTTAACTTTGGAGTTACTGACGTGGACTTCCTCTGTGTTCTTTAGCTACTCTGTAAAGTTTTTGGTGTTTCTTGTTCAATGCTTTCAGGTATGGATCCTGTTGCCAAAAGATTCATGTGGGATGTGATATCTCGCCTGTCGACAAGGAGTGGAAAGACAGCGGTTATTCTGACTACTCATAGCATGAATGAAGCTCAAGCGCTTTGCACTAGGATCGGGATCATGGTATCTGTTAAACTCATTTTGTACTCTCTAGGACCATACTCCTTAAATGTATCCACCTCACAGTACCCAAAACCTCAAATTACAGGTTGGAGGCCGCCTGAGATGCATAGGTAGTCCACAACATTTAAAGACGCGCTTCGGAAACCACCTTGAGTTAGAGGTAAACCTTAGTTCCAAGAGTGTTTTGTTACAGTGGTAGGAAGGATCATTTGTCAAGCTTAATGTTGGCTGTTTTACAAATTAGGTCAAACCAAACGAAGTGAGCCATGTGGACTTGGAGAATCTTTGCCAGATGATTCAGCAGTGGATGTTTAACGTTCCTTCTCAGCCTAGAAGTTTGCTTGGTGACCTCGAAGTATGTATCGGTGTCTCTGACTCTATTACTCCTGATACGGCTTCAGCATCAGAAATCAGTTTGTCACCAGATATGATACAAAGCATTGCCAAGTATCTGGGTAATGAGCAGAGAGTGAGTGCTCTAGTGCCTCCCATGCCTGAGGAAGATGTTGGATTCGATGAACAGTTATCAGAACAGCTCTTTCGAGATGGTATGAACACATGTCTCACATAAGTTCCTGTTTCACAACTTCTAACACAAAAATATCTGTTTGTCTGTTTGATGCTGAACAGGTGGTATTCCGTTGCCAATATTTGCCGAGTGGTGGCTTACCAAAGAAAAGTTTTCAGCACTAGATTCTTTCATACAATCTTCGTTTCCAGGTGCAACATTTAAGAGCTGCAATGGATTGATCATTAAATACCAGGTAAAGTGAACACAAAAGCAGTTGGTGCTACTCCACTCTTTGGTCTTGTGCTCAAATCTATACATGGATTATGTTGCAGTTGCCATTTGGAGAAGGAGGATTGTCACTTGCAGATGCCTTTGGACACCTTGAAAGAAACAGGTAAGACATTGACATTTTTATTTTCTTACACTGAAATCACAGTCTTTGTACGTCTTAGGAAATAAATTTTCATTCTTGCTATGGCAGGAATCGGTTGGGAATAGCTGAATACAGCATAAGTCAGTCCACACTTGAGACCATATTCAACCATTTTGCTGCTAACTCATAACCAGTAAAACCATTACTGCGGCTTTTGTATAACCCAAAACACTTCATGAGCACAGCTTAAAGAGAGATCTGATCACTCACCCAAAAAATAGTTGTAAATATGGCACATATATAAAAAACATGAGTTCTTAACGTTCATATATATACACAATGTTGCAATGTACCATGTTTTGAACACTATCAATACTATGTTTTGATCTTTGATCTGGCATGTCTTAAAGAGTATAGCTATGCAAACTGATAAGGATGTGAAGAAGATGGCAAGGCAAATCTATCAAACGATCTCTCTCACTCCAGTTTTACTCCAAACAACTTAAGCCCCTGATCGTCGTCGTCGTCTTCTTCTCCTCTATATCTCTCAACCAACTCCATAAGTTGTTTGCATTTCTTCTTGGTCTTCCCCAGTTCTGAACGCAGGAACTCATTTTCATTCTTCAAGCATTTGTTTTCGTCGAGTAGAGCAGAGTATACAACGGAGGAAGAGCGTTGATCCTGAAGGTGATGATCTTCTAGATTCTCCGTTGTTGTTGTTGGTACAACCTGATGAGACTTGTTATGTGAGTGGGAGTGTGGATAACTCTTCCTTCTTCGGATATTGCACATAAGCTCTCTTTGCCCTTTTCGAAACATCTCATTACCAAACTCCCATCTTGTCGTAGACACTTTCCGAAACCCCTACAATAGTTTGTACCCACTTGTTAATACCATGTACCAAATTTTACGTACGAACTTCACATTTCACATGTGAGAATGCATCATGCAAATATGAAACTCATGTCTCCATGCATTTCTTTGTGTTCCTTTTGACGTTTATGTGTTATATTGTGTATTGTTCTATTTGAAGAATATTCACAAATATTTTAGAGTTTTTGTCAATTATTGTTTAGATACTGCAAATACAAATGCAAACTGGACACGGAACTAAAACTCGTCTGATATTTCTAAATTGTTTAATTAAAAATAGTCAATTCTCTCAAATAACTATTTTAAAGTTTTTGTCACAAAAATAACCCTAAAAAAAGAAAATGACCAAAATAGCACATTTTTATTTTGATTTTTTTTATTTTTATAAATTTGAAACCTTATCCCCGAAACATCATCCCTTAACTCTAAACTATAAGTCCAGATTAGTTAATAAAACTTATTTTGGTCATTTTCTTCATTGAGAGTTATTTTTGTGACAAAAACTTAAAAATGGCCATCGTAGAAAATTTCTCTTAAAAAAATTCATTTTTTTGCAAAAGAATCCCCTACATTATATTTACGAAGTGATTTATGCACATGTCGTCAGTACAATCATTCTCGCTGAAAAAAAGATGACATGACACTTAAAATAGATGACATGGTTTTAGAAAATAGTGACATGGCATCATATTAATTGTGAGATGTAAAATTTCCTTATAAAAATTTAAATTTTTTTGCAGGGATTTTAAATATGGTAATAAAAATAACTCATATATTATCATTAATGTCAATTTTCCATATAAATATTTATTTATGGTAAACTATTAAATATATTAATAATTCATATATCACAATTAAAATAATAATATATATGTAAATATGTATCTCACATTAATAAAAATAAACTAAATAAAGTAACACTAATCCAAAAAAAATTGATAGTTAAATATTTAAACATTATTTAAATTTATCTGTTCATCTTCATCGTTTAAATTAATAAAAAGATTTTTCAGTTTAACTAAAACAAACAAAGTCTCAAATTTATTAGAATTTATATTTATATGTAAATATATATATATACATATATATATTTAAAATAAATAATCATTAAACACAATTATATAATTAAAACTATTTTTATAAAATTTAATTTTATCTTTATTAAAATTAAAAAAAAACAAATTTAAATAGTTATACCAAATCAAAATAAATAAGATTACAAAAATACGTTTATGATTTTTTATAACAATTAAAGTTAAAATATAAATTAATAATGTTGAAATATAAATCAAAATTGTTTTTTGAAATAAAAATTGTTATGTTAAAAATTACTATTTATGCGCTTGGTACAGGAAAACTCCTATTTACAAAGTAAAAAACAATTGTTTGCATTATCTTTGTAATTTGAAATTTTCAGTTTGATAAATACCCGCATATGTTAAAATAAAAAATAAAGAAAATGCACTCAAGTGAACAAATTCATACTAGTTAACTTAATTGAAACAATGGAACATACGATTAACGAAAAATAAAATAAAAAGTAAAAGCAATGTGGAGCAAGCACATACATAAGTATTGAGCTGGCGAACGAAACTAGAGAAGTTGCAATGCTTGAAAAGTGTTGGTAAGAGATCTCTAGCGAACTCTGCCGGCTGCCACACGATGAATCCGGTCCCATCTCCGTTCCAAGATATAACCTCGTCCGTGGTCGGATCCTCAACCACCTTGTATGTCTTTACCAAGAATGGCGGCCGTTGCGACGGCTGTAATTCCGCCGTGGATGTTTGTTTTCCGGTCATAAACTCCAATGGCAAACGTTCCTCGTCGTTGATGTTATCGTGACACAGTAAATGATCATCTTCCATAAGCGAGAAGTATTATTTCTTCAAAAGAACAATCAGGAGAAGATCTTAATCTAGAGAGACGTAACACGACTCCATAGAGGGAGAAAGAGACGTTAATTAGTTTAATAAAGTGGTTGAGACAAGAATAGTAATACTTTGAACCATTTTCAAAGGAACATAGCTTATATACACATGAATTGCAGAATACTACTTAAAAAAAATATACATATAGATTTTTGTGAGTGTCTTTTTTCTATGCGAGTGACTTTATGAGACTGTTAGAACTTAGAATGTATCATATTAATGGAAATGATTATAATTCAACGTTTTTATATAAAAAGATATGAGCATTTCCAGCCGTAACCATTTGATTTTATGTTTGAATCCTATATAATTCTTCATAGTCTTTCTAAAAATGTGAAATAATCATCGATAATAGTTATTGTTGATTCCACAATCGGACGTGAGACTAAACATATAGATTCTTTATCAAGGTTAATACATGAGGGGTCCAGGGGGCCGAAAACCCTGAAGATACAATATTTTGAAGTTTAGAAAAATCGACTTTAGTAAATTTTAGGGAATGTCAGATATTATGAATAAAATATGAGTTTTAAGTTTGTAATATATTTATTCATATAGTCAATAAACAAACCCTAGAATGAGAATTTGACTCAATCGAGTTTTCACACTAAATTCTTTTGTTTTCTTCTTTTTTTTCTTCAAGTTTAATTAGCAGATTTTTTCAACATCTATGTCATAAACAATCATTTTCTATCCGGTTCACATTTGTATTGAGTTTCTTAGTATTAATATTCCTTTCTTATTTACCGGAAAACATTAGTCGTTGCATTTACCAACCATCTCTATTGTCAATATAATTTAAGTTGTAACGTGTGTTGTATAAGACGTATAGGAAACGACAGAAAATGATAAGAATCACGAGATATACGTGTGATTATACATATTATATAGATACAAGTTGGTAAAATTGGATATTTGTGATATGAAGCAACTATTTTGGACCCCCTTTAGGTGTGGTAGTACTATCAGTATACAAAAAAAAAACAATGAATGCAAATCATGCATGTGATTTATTATTTCATGTTCATCTTTTTGTAAGATTTTGTTTGGTCTCATGACAAATCAAGTATTAGATATCTATCTTTTCTTTCTCCTTCAAAATTGAAGACTATCTTTTTGACATTTCATGCTTTGTATTTTTCTACTTTCTACACTTTAACTTATTATTTGTATTTTCAATGAAAAAAAAACTTATTCTTTGTATTCAGTTCTACAATTCATGTGATTTCCAACATAATCTTTTTTTTTAAAACACCATTGCAGTAGAAAAGTATTTTTAGCAGATCTTACACAAACTTAGGGAATACACTCTAGCAGATTGTACAACAAACTTAGGGAATCCAGTTTCATGATTACATTTATGAACACGTAATAAAAAAGTTAAGTTTCTTTTGTTGCATGACATGGTTAAGTAATAATAAGTTAATTAATGTCGCTTTTAGTCAAAGTAATGAAAGAAAATAAAAGAATCACTTTCAAATTTCTATATGTTTGTCAAAGTACCACTGATGCATTTCAACTTTGAAGGGGTTGCCGACAATCTTCCCTTGGCGGCGCGTACTATATCCACACGTCTCTAGCAGCTGAGATTAAAAGAGAGGAGAGATATTTAACCATACAAATTCCAAAAACTCATGTTTTATTGTTTTGGTTTAACATTGACACGAGTAGTAAAATAAAAGTGATCAAACTATAATTGTCCTTGAGAAATGATTTGTTGAACCATAAAGAATTACAAAACTCTAACATGTGTGCTACTTGAATATATATAATATGCAAAGCTCTTTTCGAGCTCAGGTCCAAGACACTTTCGCCCGTTTGTAAGAAAACATACACTACAAGAAAACAGGGGCATACTGAAGGAAAAAATCGTCGGTATATCGTCGGAATAACGTTATTTCGACGATATACCGACGAAACAACTCCTTGGAAATTCATTTTTCCTCGGAAATTTTCGACGGAATTCCGAGTAAATGAATTTCCGAGGAAACTCCGAGGACCACCAGTTCGTCGGAAAGGTCCTCGGAATATACCGAGGGAGAACTTCCTTGGGATATTTCGATGGACTTTCCGATGGTCCAATCCTCGGAAGTTCCGACGAAATGTTCTTCGGAATTTTCATCGGGAATTTCCGAAGAACGGAGCCCACGGAAAATTCCAAAGAATGAGTCCCTCGGTATATTCCGAGGAAGGAGTCCCTCGGTATATTCCGAGGAAATGTTCGTCGGAAATTTTCGAGGGTTCATTTCCTCGGAATTTCAAAAACAATAAATTTTTTTTAAAAAATAAATTTTTTGAAATTTAAATTCGAAAATATAAAATTAAAATTAAAATTGAAAACATATTAGATAATATATAGAAATTAGAAGAAATACACAAAAAATGAAATTTCAAAACTTAAATAACTGAAGAAAAAACGGCTGAACTTACCATGCGATCCCCCAGAGTGGCAATAGATTGAGCATCCAAGTTATGCTTGAAGACGCCTTTCCCTTTACGGTCGCTCCTGCGGTTGGTGGAGTTGGTGGAAGAAGTTTCTAGAACGGAGCCCACGGAAAATTCCAAAGAATGAGTCCCTCGGTATATTCCGAGGAAGGAGTCCCTCGGTATATTCGCCATGTTGTTTATCGACTTTGGGACCTTTTAATAAAAAAAAAAATAGTTTTCCCTCGGTATATTCCGAGGGTTCATTTCCTCGGAATTTGAACCCTCGGAAAATTCTGAGGAACTAGTCCCTCGGTATTTTCCGAGAGTTCATTTCCTCGGAATTTTAAAAACAATAAATTTTTTTTAAAAAATAAATTTTTTGAAATTTAAATTCGAAAATATAAAATTAAAATTAAAATTGAAAACATATTAGATAATATTCAAAGTTGTACAAATAAAAATA
>NC_027750.1:13920905-13936201 GCF_000695525.1 Brassica oleracea var. oleracea | reverse complement strand
TGTATAAGTGTTTCTCTTATGTTGTGTAGTTTTCGTTCATGCAATCGTAAAAGTGTTTTTTATTGAGTAAAACACCAAAGTTTGACTTCATAATCTGGTTAAGACACTTAATGAAGGTTATATACGTGTTATTCAATCCGCAAAACGTTGTTTTCGGTTTAAAAACCCATAGTTCCTCGGAATATTCCGAGGGAATTCCGAGGAAACCCTTATCTTCCTCGGAATTCCGTCGGAATATTCCGAGAAAATTCCGAGGAAAAAGACTCTATAATAAAATCCCTAAATCGAGAAGGTCTATTCCGAGGAAATTCCGAGGAATACCTATCTTCCCTCGGAAATTCCTCGGTATTTCTATTAAAAAAAGAAGTTGATGCTTGTCTGTTTCCGAGTCATCATCACCAGATGAATCTGAATCTGGATCTTGGTGAAACTCTCCAATGACTGGTTCATCCTCTACGTGAACGACGGCGTCATCTCCGATGTCGGTTAAATCGACTACAAGGCCAACTCCAGCAAGGACATCTTAACATACCTGTTTTTGCTTCCGGTTGTCGGTGAACTAACCCCATGAATTCGGTTATACCTCGTTGGTATTTTTCCGTAAGCAATCTCGTGTTCGGATCCAAATGAGGTCGATCGATCCAAGAACGAAAATAATTTGAAGAAGACATGTTTTTTATGAATCAAATTCGTGTGTAAAGAGAGTAAGATTGAGGATGAAGATATGGAGTGAATGAAGACAAAGAGGGGTGCTTGTATTTATAGTTGAAATCCTGCCGACAGACCGAGGAAATTCCGACGGAATTCCGACGCCAACGGCTAGTTCGTCGGAATTTCCTCTGAATTTTTAAAATCCCCCAACGGCTCTCTAACGGCTATAATATATCCTCGGAATTCATCGGTTTTTTCCGAGGAATACATTTCTCCTCGGTATTCCATAAGAATATTCCGACGGATTGATATTTTCTCGGAATTCTGTTGGTATATTCCGAGGAAATTCCGAGGAAACCAAATTTTGTGTTTCGTCGGAATATCCTCGGAAATTCTTCGGGATATTCCGAAGATTTTATTTTCCGTCGGAATGTCCGTCAGAATACCGTTGTTTTCTTGTAGTGATAGTTTACATGTTAAATGCGTATTTTACTTATATAGATAGATGGTGAGATACTTCAAACGACAAACCATCAAACTTAGACGCCAAGTACGAACGACTTTTTATTCTTACCATAAAGTAGCTGTAACGTTTATTGGAATAGCGTCATAACAAATCTTCTAGACAAGAGTTAAATGAAAGTACAATTCGTTGACTAATAAAAATGGAAGTTCATGGAATTCAGACACTGCACTAGACTGAAGACAAAGTTTCTTTGCTTTAATTGGGCCGCTATTTTTGGTCAGCCTAGCTTTCTTGACATATTATAGCATTCTTTATTTGCATGTGTCACCTTTTTCTTCTTGAAACGACACAGAAGAAAAACAAGTTCTTTACTTTTGTATGGCATTAGCAAGAGTCGATCACTTCCCTCACCAACTCTTAGTTTGATTTTCACTTCAACCTCATTCATCACTGAAATAAATATAACAAAATGTACTATTTGTTAAACATTTTTGCTCTTTATTTGCAAATTTGTAAGATATATAATGACATTTTGAAGATCACAAATATTTTCAGGTAGATTTCAATATCATGTTTTCCTAAAAATAAAATCTGAGGTTGGATAATATATATTAAATCTTTAAAATTTAAAGATTAAAAACTGAAATTTTCATTAGGCTTTGTCTATAACTGACATGTAACATATGTATTAGTCTAGTGTGAGAAAGTACTGTATATTATTTTATTCCCTCTTAATATATTGTATCTGTCATGTGAGTAAACCCAAGAGAAGTTCATTCATGCTCAAAAGAGCTCTAATAAAATAGATAACGAGATTAAAATGAATTAGCGCATCGGAGCTTTGTTACTTCCTGCAAGAAAACAAAGGAAACTGAAGTACAATGAAACATCCGATTTCTATTATATGTGAAAAGATACAAGAGAATTGATTTAAGTATCGATGTCAATAAAATGTACTTATTTTTTCGGACACTTATATATTCAGAACTCTAGAGTTAAGTTTGCTTGAATTGGAGTACTGGAAGGATGGGTGAACTATCGGTAAGATAAGTGATTCGTTGTGCGAGTGAGACCAGAACAAGGTCATGTGGTGATTGCAGAATCAATAAACATGACTTTCGAACCTTGGAAAAATTAATGTGCCGTCCGTTGCAAGAATGCCCACTGACCGAAAAGAGCGTACATAAAAGGCCCATTAACCGTAAACGGTTGAGGAGTTACGTACTAATTGAAGAACACAAAGATCATGTGTTTGACTTCATAATGGTGAATAAGAGAGTGTCACAAAGAGGCAACTCCCAGAGTTACTTCACCCATTGTCATTATACACATATATCTCCTACAGATCCAGGACCATCCGGACACTTAAAACAATTATGGTATAGAGGTCAAATGAAATATATATATATATCAACATTTTTGGATGGTTTGTTAGTAGAATGATCTATACATATTCTTAACTATTTAAAATTTGGTGACGAAAGAGAAAGTATTGTTCTAATTTCTTTATAGTCGGCCCTCTGAAGCCTAATAAGATGGATTAATGGACTTCGATCATGACTCATGAGACACTATATTGGACTTGAGTCATGTTCTGTAACAAGTTCAACTCGATAGAGAAAGTGTGTCTTTTCGAGCTAGAGGCCATTTCATGTTTATATAATCTCTCAACATTTTTGTATTCATGAATCATGATGATCACAACAAGTAGCCAAGAAAAACAAAAAACAAAATAGCTCTCCAAAGGTGAAACCCAATATCCAGCCCATTGACCGCCTAATAGATAAAGAAAAAGGCTAAAGCGTCCGTCCACTTATTAAAATGCAATTGGATTATCCTCCGTCAACAACACACATCTCTACAATCGACACGTGTCACCAAAAGAGAGAACTCTTAGATCCAACGGCTGAGAAGCTCTTAAACATGAGGACTAAAAGAGCAAAGAGATAATATGCTTTGGCGCGTAAGGTGAAGAAGGGCAAAAAACAAATGGCTGCAGGCATCGGACTCGGCTCCGTGTCGACTCACCGAGTCGCCGCCCTCTCTCCTCCGCCTCATCTCTTCTCTCTCACTACTTCACGCCGCGGTTCCCCGTTCATCCTCCGCCGAACTCGCTCAGATTCCCTCCCTCGCCTCAGCGTCTCCGCTTCCGCCGATTCACCGTCTTCTTCAGGTAATCTTATTACTTACTCTTTCGACTGTGTACTTTGCAGTGCCGCACGAGTAATCGAGCTCCTAATTTTGGCAGGCGAGGTGATCGAGAACGTAGTGATTATAGGCTCCGGTCCCGCCGGCTACACGGCGGCTATATACGCCGCGAGAGCCAATTTGAAGCCGGTGGTTTTCGAAGGGTATCAGATGGGCGGAGTTCCCGGCGGACAGTTGATGACGACCACCGAGGTTGAGAATTTTCCGGGGTTCCCTGAGGGGATTACTGGTCCTGATTTAATGGAGAAGTGAGGAATTGGATATGATCAATATAAGCATTTTGATTCACTGATCAGTTTCTGAGTCAGTCTTTTTGATTTTGTGTAGTATGAGGAAGCAGGCTGAGCGGTGGGGAGCAGAGTTGTATCCAGAGGATGTTGAGTCTCTTAGTGTAGGAACTGCTCCTTTTACTGTGCAGAGTAGTGAACGTAAGGTGATTATTTTTCTCTGCATGTCACTCCTTTTGTTAGTTCAAAGTAGGTAGAGATTCAAGATGTGTGTTTAACACTATTGAAGGTAGAGACTAGTGTTGATAGTCTTGGAGATTTCATTAGTTCTTCTAGTGCAGATGCTTTTTCGTTGATCTGATGAACATAAGCTCTTAGGATTAGTTTGTGAGGTTCTATACACATTGATAAATCTCTTTGTATATCAACCAGTGTTGTGTTTATACTGACGGAGTTGTTATTATTTGGGTTTGGTTTTGTAGGTCAAGTGCCATAGTATCATTTATGCCACCGGAGCTACAGCAAAGAGGCTGAGACTACCGCGAGAGGAAGAGTTCTGGAGTAGGGGAATTAGTGCTTGTGCGATTTGTGATGGCGCTTCGCCTTTGTTTAAGGGGCAAGTACTCGCTGTGGTTGGAGGAGGAGATACGGCGACAGAGGAAGCTTTGTACCTCACGAAATATGCTGGTCATGTTCATTTGCTTGTTCGTAGAGACCAGTTGAGAGCCTCCAAGGCCATGCAAGATAGGTGAGTGTTTACTGGTTATTGTATTATTAGCTTCGGAGTCATACTTTACTCTAGGAAATGTAATTTGTCAGGCTGTGGAGTTAGAAAACCAAATCAGAACATTCTATAACCAACCAGTAAAACGCTTATCTCCGTCGTTGTTGGGATTTGGGATTATAGACTAATGAGCACACTGTAAGTTGAGTCTTTTCAACACCCTGAGTGTTTTTTTAACAGGTTGGTTATGGCGAATGTTTCAGAGTGAACAACAATCCAAACATCACAGTGCATTACAACACGGAAACGGTGGACGTATTGAGCAACACCAAGGGACAGATGTCTGGCCTTCTACTCAGAAGAGTTGATACCGGAGAAGAAACCGAGCTCGAGGCAAAAGGATTGTTTTATGGAATTGGACATTCGCCGAATAGTCAGTTACTGGAAGGCCAAGTGGAACTCGACAGCTCGGGGTACGTGTTGGTTCGCGAAGGAACATCTAATACATCAGTTGAAGGTGTATTTGCTGCAGGAGATGTGCAGGTTATGCTTTGGAACTTTTAGTTATATTTCGGTATTGCTATTAACTCTTTGAAGTCATATTGGTTCGATAATTGTGTGAGCTACTATCCCATTTCTCATTCTAGGACCATGAATGGAGACAAGCTGTAACTGCTGCTGGATCAGGATGCATAGCCGCTTTGTCAGCTGAGAGATACCTCACAAGTAACAATCTTCTTGTTGAATTTCACCAGGTATGAATGATATTGTCAAAAATTAATGTATTCATTTGCATACTTCACAAGGCTTGCACTCTTTCAATGTTCATGTTTTGCCATGTGGCAGCCACAAACTGAAGAGACCAAGAAAGAGTTCACACAGCGGGATGTCCAAGAAAAGTTCGACGTTACTCTTACAAAGCATCGGGGACAGGTGATCTATATGAACCTTATTAACTTTTTATTACAAGCATTTTCTCTGCCTCACATCTTACGTCTTGTGTTTTGTTTCCCACTTTCCCTGCTTTTAGTATGCTCTTAGAAAGTTATACCATGAGAGTTCAAGAGTTATATGTGTATTATACACGTCGCCAACATGTGGCCCCTGTAGGACTCTGAAGCCAATCTTGAACAAGGTGACTCTTCCTGACTAAGCATTTGCTTCTTTCCTGATTTTCCAACCATCGGTACATTAGTCTTATTGCTGTTGCAGGTGGTCGATGAGCATAACAATGATGTGCATTTTGTTGAGATTGATATAGAGGAAGATCAAGAAATTGCTGAAGCAGCCGGAATCATGGGAACGCCATGTGTGCAGTTCTTCAAGAACAAGGAAATGCTCAGGTTGGGATGCGTTCTTTCATTAATAGGATTATTGTGATCAGGTTTGGCTAAAGATGACGAGTGTGTGCAGGACTATATCGGGTGTGAAGATGAAGAAAGAGTACCGGGAATTCATCGAGGCTAATATATGAGGATCAGCAGATTGATTTGATTGTTTCTGGCAGAAGCCAAATTGTATCATGATATGATTCAGTTTTGTTTCATTCAGATACTTTGGAGTTAACGCCATTGAATCCCAAATGAAAACAATTGAATCTTCTTTTATCTTATAATAGTGTGTTACAATTTGCTTTTGTTTCTACAAAGCTACTAAGCTACTACACGTTTCGGACTAGACAGGCTATCCGCTTTGTCCCCATCGACTTCTGAGAGAGTTGTGTGAGTGATCGTTGCACTTGTAGTCTGTAGATGACAAGATCCAACACAGTTTTCATTCTCGAGCTGGATATCTCATCTCATCCACGGAAATATATCTTTTACGTTTATTTTTGTTTAACTCTGATCCTAATTAAGGATAATGTTCCTTTTCTTATAATATTATAAATAATTCTGCACATTAGGTGGAAGTCTGTTGTGTGTTATACGATAACGAATATACAAAGTACATAACACTGATGATAGGAGTATAGACTAGAGAGCATAATTCAGAACTGTGTTTTGATTTATTCTAACCTATAAAGATATATAATAAGGTCAACTAGGCATATATGATACAATGATTTTAGAATAAATGTTTTTTTGGTAAAATGTTAGAATAAATGTTTTTTTCAAACAATTAGTATAGTATGGTTCAGTTTTGTTGAAAAAAACTGGACCACCAGATCAAACCGGTCTGGCCGTGTTTTGTTGAAAAAAACGAATCTGGTTCAGTTTAAAATCCTGTTAGAATAAATGTTTGTATGCACTTTAGTCTCGATTGATAATTATAGATATTAAGAAATGTTTATTTCGACATATTTGACTTTTGTGTCCACTTCTTAAAATGTGATTAACGCGACGCTGCTAAAATGAACGAGTTATTCTTTAATTCTACCTTATATATAGTTTTGCCGTTCGTTAATTACCAAATCTAAGTACAGGAGTTTTTTTTTATGTAACTAGGTACACGAGTTATTAATGGGTAGATATTACTAAATTTTCTACTACATAGTTTTTCATTTTTTTGAGACATTAAAAATTATTGTTTCGGTTCACACAAGTTATATGCATGCGTAGTTGTTAAGTAGAACGTTAGAACGACAAACTTGATCACGGCTAAGAATTTTCGAATCGGTCCACGGAGAGTCGGAGACACGAAGCTGATTCTGTATTACTTTTGGAATACATCAATGTTAATTTTGTTTTGAAATTGAAAAATACGGGTCGAAATTGAACTGCCACTATTAAAAAAAGGGTTAGCACACACATGCATACTGAATCAGTTTTGTTAACTGTTAACACATGCATTTTGTGGATCATGCTAGCATTTTGTAGTTAACTCTGGAAACTACCAGCCTATCCACATGTATCCTCGTTATCCTCTACATTTCTGTCTCTATATGATCTCATCTTCTTTATCTAATCTAGCTATGATGCCTATATGTATAGAGGACCACATGTACGTACGTATTTCTAAATCTGTTAATAACTTATCCATTTTAGTAGTTCATATGAAGGGTATGTATGCACTTATATCTACGAGCCTCACTAATTATTGCTTTGTATCGAGTTTATAGTACAAATTGTTCTAAAGTTGTAGGGGCATTGTTTTTTTTTTCTTTTGCAAATCAATAAAATCGGATATAGTTTTATAGCAAATCATCATGTAAAATCTAAACTAATAAAATATATATCCACTATAAATTGATCAATTGTGTAGATCAACTAAACAAACAAAAATTACCAGATGTGAATATTTTTATATATGTGGTTGCAATCAACCGGGTACCTTATGCTATATCTTGTTAAACCTACAACTTTAAATCGTTAATTAGATTGTACCATATATATCTTGAATTAGGAAATACAAAAGGTGGTTACGAATTGACTGTTACGTTACAACTTTCTATAATAATACACCAATGGATAATACAGTATTGTTTAGTTTAAAATTAAGTTGCTCGCTGCATTACACGTAAAAGCGAATTTGCCTTTGCTTAAATTAAATACAGTAAATAGTTTATAATGAAGACAACAAGAATATTAATTTTGGCATTAATCATGGCGGACCATGTGCGGGTCTTCATGCCTTGCATATAAGCAACCAATGTAAACACTAATCTTTTTTGGACAACTGCTGAATTTTGTAATAAAGTAGGGTTTTTGCCAAAACTAACCCACAACTTGATTTTAACCCCAAACTTATACCCAAACTTGAATCAAATGCAAAACTAACCTAAAAGCCTAGTGAAATTACAGCTCAGCCCCTTGTGACCAAACAAAAAAACAGAAGACATTTTTACGAATATAGCCCTAGAAAATCGTCTGAGTCGTCTGAGATGTTGGAAGTCGTCTGGACGACTGAAGTGTAAGTCGTCTGGTACCGGTTTATTTTAAAAATAATTTATAAATCTTGTAAAAAAATATTTTGATGCGTGAAAAATAAAAATCAAGTAATTATAAACAGTTTTAAGTGATATAAATTAAGATATGATAAAATTGATTTGTTTTGAAGATAGATGAGTGGAAGTAGTGAATCATGAAATACTTTGGTTTAGGAGTTTGGCAAACATATGTTGTAGTATTGTATGTATTGTTAGGCTTAGATTTTGGAAAACTAAAATGTTTTTTTCAAAAATTAGTTTTCACCTATATGTGTTTATTTATGTGTATAGTAAACACTTTTCAAGTTTGATTTGATTTTATGAAGTCATTAATTAGATAATTAAGTTTAGGGGTTATGTTTAGGGTGTGGACGACTTATATTTCAGTCGTCTGGTGAAGAAATTAAAACAGACGACAAGTCGTCCAGAAGAGTTTAATTATTTTAGCGGGAAATTAAATATTTTTAGCGGGAAACTAAAATAGAAGACTTTCCAGACGACTTACAAGTAAGTCGTCTTGTTTAAATTATTTAAGCGGGAAAATAATTTTTTTAAAAAATTTTAGGCGGGAATATTTGGACGACTTACATGTAAGTCATCTGTTTTAATTTCTTCACCAGACGACTGAAATGTAAGTCGTCCGAGTAAATTATTCAACAGACGACTAAAATATAAGTCGTCCACACCCTAAACATAACCCCTAAACTTAATTATCTAATTAAAGACTTCATAAAATCAAATCAAACTTGAAAAGTGTTTACTATACACATAAATAAACACATATAAGTGAAAAATAATTTTTGAAAAAAACATTTTAGTTTTCCAAAATCTAACCATAACAATACATACAATACTACAACATATGTTTGCCAAACTCCTAAACCAAAGTATTTCATGATTCACTACTTCCACTCATCTATCTTCAAAACAAATCAATTTTATCATATCTTAATTTATATCACTTAAAACTGTTTATAATTACTTGATTTTTATTTTTCACGCATCAAAATATTTTTTTACAAGATTTATAAATTATTTTTAAAATAAACCGGTACCAGACGACTTACACTTCAGTCGTCCAGACGACTTCCAACATCTCAGACGACTCAGACGATTTACTGGGGATATATTCGTAAAAATGGCTTCTATTTTTATGTTTGGTCACAAGGGGTTGAGCTGTAATTTCACTAGGCTTTTAGATAAGACATGGCTGATTTTTGTTTCTCCGACTGATTTAGTGATCATGAGCTGGCTGAGTTATTTAATCTACAGCTGACTTATTGGAGGTATTATGGCTGGTTTTCGTATTTTCAGCCGTAATGAGCTTGATTAACAGTAAACTCAGCTTAATTACAGCTGACCTATTAGCAAAAGATTAATTACTAGAATATCATTCATTTGACGGCTAAGTTATTTGAAAATACAGCAGGCTTAATGTTTTCCAGTCTAGTTTCTACTGATTTATTAGCGAAAGATTAATTAATGATATAGTATTCACCCTGCGAATGACTTACATTTGTAGTTATGGCTGATTTATTAAGGTGAGTTATAAGTTCGTTTTGTTGCTGCCTTACCGATTTTCCATGTCATCAAAATTTATTTTCCAAGTCATTATTAATATTACGACAGTCAAAATTAGGGTTTATGTTAAAGACGTCGTGTCTTGTTCTTCATCTTCATCTTCTTCTTCATCATCATCTTTTTCTTCTTCTTCTTCTTCATCTACCTTCTTCTTTTGATACCCATACCTGATATTTTGAAATATCTTCTTCATTTACTTTTATTTTCTCATTTTTATTATTTTCATTCATCTATTTCTGAAATCTTATGAATCCGGTAATTATTGTTTTCGCGACGACAAAGACATAAAATTGAGCTAGTTAAAAGGAAGGCGGAGAAACAAAGTAGGCAGAGAAGACGAAGTTGACGAAGAAGATGACAAATTTAAAAGCCGTTTTGATATGTTCGACGAATCGAACGATGCCTTATCTGAAGATGATAAATTCAGTTTATACAATGAAGACTGGATAATTTCAGAAGTTTGATTTTTCTGAACGACTTACATTTCAGTCGTCTAGTGAAAATTAAAATAATAATATTTTTTTAAAAGTAGACGACTTACAGTTAAGTCGTCATAGGTTAGTTTTCTGGTCAACGCAGAGGTTATTTTTGCAATTGACTTTGAAATCCGTAGCCTGAGACGACTGAAAGTTAAGTCGTCTGTTTTTGTTTGGTTTCAAAAAAATTTCCAAATAACCTAGACGACTTACATTTCAGTCGTCATAGGTTAGTTTTGCATTTGACTGGATAATTTCAGAAGTTTGACTTCCCCAGACGACTTACATTTCAGTCGTCTGGCGAAATTTAAAATAATAATATTTTTTTTTAAAGTAGACGACTTACAGTTAAGTCGTCTACTTTTAAAAAAATATTATTATTTTAATTTTTGCCAGACGACTGAAATGTAAGTCGTCTGGGGAAGTCAAACTTCTGTAATTATCTAGTCAAATGCAAAACTAACCTATGACGACTGAAATGTAAGTCGTCTAGGTTCTTTGGAAATTTTTTTGAAACCAAACAATAGTAGACGACTTAACTTTCAGTCGTCTCAGGTTACAGATTTCAAAGTCAATTGCAAAAATAACCTCTGCGTTGACCAGACGACTTCCAGGTAAGTTGTCTACAGCCAGACGACTTCCCAAGTAAGTCGTCTGACGAACAGATCTGGAAAAAAACTCGATGTCATACCTTAAATTGGTGAGATAAGTTCCTTAGCATACATAAGGCTTCTCCAAGCACACAGAATCACAAACGAAAGTAACCCACCCAGAATCGTTAGCTTCTATGACTCTATGAACCATAAAAAATTTAGAATCAAAATCTTGGGTTTTTTTAGCTCATTGTGGAGAGAAAGTGAGAGATATGTTGTGTTTAGTTCACAAGAATGGAAAAAGAAGAAGGGTAAATCGATTTTGGGAGCATTAAGAGCTTCAAATTGGTTGTTCATGGTGGTTGTGGTATTGATGACAATGGCAATCTTGTAATTACTTGAAGATGATGAGGGTGAGAGAGTAAAAATGTCATTTTCGAAAAAAAAAAGAAAAAAAAAATTAATGGCATTTTCGTAAATTATATGAACTTGTGGGGTGAATAGGGCAAAACCAATTTTCAAAAAAAAATAAGGTTAGTTTTGTGTTTGACTTTAAGTTATAGGTCAATTCTGCAAAAAGCCCAATAAAGTAACCCAAAGGAGAGTCCCTCGCAGGGCCAATACGACCCGACCCGCATGAGTGCCAAGACCCTTTTAACTCAAAACCACCTACTTCTGCCCAAACTATACAGAAGGACTCTATACCTCCACTTAATATTAACAAAAACCTACTACACCAAAACATCAACCGACTGTTAAATTTATGACATGAAACAATCACGGTGTAAAAACTGGATGATCCATACATATATTTACATTCTTTTGTCAGTTTAGAGACCATATAATCTATATATATATTAAAAGGTAAAAATTTGGAAACCAAAATGGATTGTTTTGATCAACCGGTAGAGTAGTAGACCACCAAAACCAAAGAAAATACTAACATCGTGACCACTAAACACATCAAGAAGTCATAAACAGAGGCTACAACCTTCCCATTATTAAACACATCAAGAAGTCATAAAGCCTTGAACCATTTGATTTCTTTAACCTATCCAAAGATACACTTTAGGAATGTGATAGACAACCAAATACTAATCATATTCTTGATACTTAACCAAAGCAATTATACATAAAATTTCTGTAGAAAGTAAAAAGAAAAAGAAAAAGAAAAAGAAGCACAAATATACCACATCAAATAAACAATTAGAAAAACCTAACACACCCTCCTAGGCATTCTCACTATCGATTACATATACTTCATGAAACAACATTACATTCATCACTAATGTTTTAAAACGTCACCAAGGACATTTTCACATTGTGTAATAAGTTAAAAACATATTTGTTTTACTTATATTCTAAGAAGAAAAATACTGAGTTCAGGACCTCCGTTTTTGTCAGGGTTCATCATGTAAAACGCCTCCGAGTCACGAGTCCCCACGACTCGTTCAAATCTACCTCTCATATACAACAACTCCCCAAGCTCCTTTCCACCACCTGACGCGTAATCAATACTCTTCGCCGTCGGAATAACTCCAGCTCCAACCGTAACCCTAGATACCGTGTTCAACACGCGCCAATCCGACTCTTTACACGCGCCGCCACGCGACACCGCGTAACCGAACTTCCTCCCGTTACAATACATGGTCCACTTAGGCTCGTGGAAAAGGTTAGTACCCGACCGGTGACGTTTCTCGCACTCCAACGCGATCCTGACGAGTCCAGACGACATCTCTTTGACTAGAGTTGCCGTTGACATGGCTAGGTCCAAGAGAAACACTGGGTCGGAACTCGGACCGTACTGGACTGAAAACGTGACGTGGCCTCTTCTGTGTCCGTACAACGTCCCTGTGACTCTTTTCCCGAGGGAAGAGGAGCCACCGGTGACGAATGAGATAATCTGGTTAGAAACGCTGGAGGAAGAAGGAAACGAGAGGAAGTTGCAAACGGGTAGGTTAATGAGGTTGATGAGATAACGTAAGAAGTAAGAAAGCCTCAAGTTGACTTTCACGATGCTGCTAGAGGAAGAAGAAGACGAGGAGGAGAGTCTCCGGCTTGGTACGAGGAAGAGTTCATGATGCTCAGGGTTGGTTGGGATCAAAGCGAAGGAGGAAGGAGAACGGGGATGAGAGCCACGCGCCGGAGAGGTCTCTGGATTGATATTTCTTGTGTAACAGCTGAAGCTTCTCTGCAGAGCGAGCTCTTGGTACGGCACCATTATTATATGGTATGTCTTGATATTGATCGACTGAGAAATTAAGAGAGGTGTTGATATACTTATTATTTGTTTGGAGAAAGAGATGTTTTTTTATTTGAGTGTATGTGAAGAAAGCTGGCGACCAAAGTGATTATGAGTGTTGGAAGAGGTGTGGCCGATTAGTGTGTGTATTTAACTATTTATACACATTTTAAATCTATATTTTGTAAAGAGCACATGTGTGATGATGTTATTTATTTCCTATCACTTGAAAGCCCCCGCAATAAAATAATATATTGCATTTTTTTTTATTGGGGTTGAGGATATCAGAAACCATAGAGCTAGTTTTAACAATATCAGTATTACACAATTAGTCTATTGCTTGTTTTTAGGTACAGTACTCATCGATACTCGTATGTGACTGAATTAGTTTGGTGTATGTGGTTTAACCAATGTTCGCTCTTAGCATATTTTGTATTGATATAGTACAGGATTGATATAGTATACGTTCTTTAAAGGCTAAACTCGCCAAGGTATATATGTATATAGGAGTACAGGTTTTCATGATTAATACGACTACGACTTTGTACTTTGCTTTATAATAACGGTTATCTACAAAAGAAACTTTTAAAGTGATTTTTCAATTTTATCTTCTAAATATATAAGATGCAAGTCAAATTTACAAATTTATATTCAGTTATATCAACCCGTAACAAAAAATTCTATATGACTTCAAAATTGGAGAATTTGACCTACAGTTTTTATATTTGAAAGGTCAAATTGTTAAAAAAAAAGGTTGAAGAGTTTATTTGGCAGAAAGCTTTAGAACATCTTCGATCCATCTCTATAATAGAGATTTCTAAAATAGAAACAAAAATAGAGATGGTATTTTTGCTCCCATGTGTTTCTCTATAATAGAAGAATAATATATTTGCTTCTATAAATAGAAGAATGCTATTTTTTTCTCTATATTTAGGGGAAAAAATAGCATTTCTCTATTTATAGAGGTAAATATAGCATTCCTCTATTATAGAAGAACACGTTAGAGCAAAAACACCATCTCTATTTTTTTCTCTATTTAGAGTAAAATAATAATGATGTACGGTTTTGCAAGTTTACATACCCACAAGAAAAATAACATGATGAATTCGTTTTAGAGTAATTGTTAGAAATGTATGTTTGTAACGATCCATATCAAACGCATACTGACAAATTAGTGGCAAACACATATATAGTGTACGCATATTTTTGTCTTTATGTTGCATGTGTACAAGTGTGACTGTGTGAGGTCACAATGTTCCCGCAAATGGCCACGTAGCCTTTTTTTTTTTTTTATATTCACCAAGAGTTTCCTGGCCCTATTTATGTAGTCCAGACTGGCCACCGGATACGTTTAGAGCCTTTGACGAGGAATTACCTCAGACCACATGTTGTTCTCTTCGGGCCGGAATACTCATGTGAAAGCCTCGGTAACCAGTGCGAGTCAAACCCGGAGCCGTATTTGCAGCTGCAAACTGTTCACCACCAGATTAACGCATCCTGGTTATGTGGCCACGTAACCTTGCTTTCGTTATTAAAATCAAATAAATGTACGACCATAAACATCTTAAGCTAAAACCTAAAAGTGATTATAGTTGAATCCGATAATATAAAATAGAGAATTGTACTGGGAGATTAGTTACGACATTTGGGCGGTTCCAAACATAAGATGTGGCTCCTCGTTCATGATGTAAATACTGGTGACCTAATTACCAATATCACAAACCGCATACGGCATATCATGAGACACATGGTTTCTTTGGTTCACTGGTTCGACACATTTTTTGTTCTAATTCTTTTTCTTTTTGAAACACTTTCATGCAGGCGAGTTGCAGCCTGCAATTTTTTTTTTGGTTCTACTTCAGTCTTCAGTTACAAGCACTTAAACCTATTCCATTTGCAATGGGAGAAAATAGAAGCTAAAACGTGGATTTTGGCTATCCTTATTTAATTGTGCTCATATGACTAAAAGAAAACAGCGGCATACTGAGAGAAAAAATCGTCGGTATGTCGTCGGAATAACGCTATTCAGACGACATACCGACGAAAAAAATCCTCGGAAATAACTTCTCGGAAATTCATCTTTCCTCGGAAATCCCTCGGAAATTTCCGACGGAATTCCGAGAATTCCGAGGAAACCCTATTTCCTCGGAATTTCCGAGGACCACAAGTTCGTCGGAAATTCCTCGGAATATTCCGAGGAAGATGTCGTCGGAATATTCCGAGGGATAAACTTCCTCGGAATATTTCCAAAATTAAAAAAAAA